>NC_085101.1:4096581-4189081 GCF_963422355.1 Corticium candelabrum | reverse complement strand
TGCCTCTGTTGTGTACCAGCTCTGAAATGCAACAAATGCAATAAACAGCTACACAACAAACGTCACACCGTGTCCATTGTAAGCGGGAGGATAAGAAACTCAGTGACACTTGCGTGCAGCATTATATGTAGCGTACTGGCGTGTAACAGTTGTAGAAACGTACGAACCTAAAAGTGATTATGTTAGCACGAAGTAAGTCACTGACTTCCATTTGCATAGCACAGTGTTCTTTGAAAGATTGCATGTTCGATGTCTACATGTATGCCGCGTATGCAGAAGATGATGATGTTCCCAAAACTAACCGGCTAATAAGCAGTATTCACTATTATAATTAGCTATTAGAATGTCTGACCAGATGTTCTTAAAGTCCGACAAATTTAAATTGACAGGACAGTACGTTCGGTAGTCCATGAGTCAATGGCTATTTCGCACACTGTATTCATCACACAAGAAGTTTCAAAGTGTGACAGCGAGACAACATAAAGACAATGACAACCATAACACATGCAGTTAACACAAAGACAGAAAGACCAAGTTGGAGCACGAATTGGCAGTCACACGTACTTCGCAGCTGTGTGTGAGTGTGTGTGTGTGTGCACGCACGTGCGTGCGTGTGTGCCATGAGGCAGCTTACCCTGGAATGGAGCCTTCCTCATTTCTGTGCACTTGACTAGGAGGGTATGACATCGCGAAACAACAATTCGGTGGCACCGATGGAACCGCAAGACCGGAGGCACCTCTCCAGCTTGGAATAAAGTAACCGGAGCTGACAACCACGACGCTCATCTGTAATCATGAGATCAAATAATGTACGTGAAGCAAAAGGTCTCGACAAGACGAACCAAGCAATATTGTAGTCCTTTCAGTAACGAATTCAGATTCAGTCCGTACTGCTTGACATACGATGACGACTTAACGTTCTGAATGGAAATCGGGAGAGCATAATTCTCTCCATCGATCTATACAGCAAAGCACCAAATTAGTTGTACAGCCATATCTATCGACACATCACATCTGAACACACATCTGAAAAATCACGTCTTTGCTTAGGTACTGTAAACAAAGAAATTTTTGGTAACATAAAACTTTCGGTACCTCTTGAATATTTTCCATTTCAGTAGCAATCAATTTTCGGTACGTCGAAGTCGTCGAATGCTTGGAAACTCCTGTGTGGATGCACAGAATATCTCTAGAGTACTTAGTTGACAGTGAGTTGACATTACGTAATTGTGTTCAGCACAGCTGGTGTGTACAGCAGGCGAGTTATCAATACCAAGAACTGCCGGCCTTCCAGACCCCAACATTGAGGATGGAAACTGACGCGGCGGATGCACCTCAGCAAATGCAGAGATTGATGTGTGTGACTGCCGCAAACAAGAGCAAAAGAATTTGTTTACAGTATCGGCAATACGGCTCTCAACTGCGTGCAAGTATGGCGAGATACTCTGACTTGTATGGGCTGCAAGCAGCCTCGAGGCACTTTTCATCCAAGTTAGGGCATAAAGTGCCGTATACTACGATACCATGTTCCCGGACATTGCTGCTGGCTGCTTACACAAAATTTAGGTACAGACTTACTTTCGGTACTTCCTAAGTCATACCGAAATTACCGAAAATATATCGCCACCAAAAATTTCTTAGTTTACAGTAGTGACATACAAGATTGTTTACCATATGCCTCGATCACATGACTGAGAGCGGTCACTGTTAAGGCAAACAGTGACCTAGGGACATGTCACTTGACTCATTAATCCAATTAATCACTAATCTTTTTAATTACTCGATAATCACTATCCTGTTAATTAATTAGATGTACACTCCTCCCACCCCATCATCACACCTCCTCCAGTTGTGTGAATAACGAGCAATCTCCATTAATAATTCCATTGCAGCTGGCATGGCTGTAGATCAGGTGCAACAAACAACAACCCGTTACATGTACAAAGATGATGCAAGTCCAGGGTTCTTGCTATAGCGTGGCAGTGTGGCTCTGCGCCATGCTCCAGTAAGAGGGCGCCACACTCAGAAACGGTAGCTAGGAGTCCAAAGTTTTACAGCTAAGGAATGTTTGAGAATTCCATACTACTGAAGGACAATACTATATTACTAGTAAAGGTGACAAAAGCCACAAATCCAGGCTCTTACAAAATAACACGGGATGATAACCTCGTTCAAGTGTTGTGATTGTAGTCCCGAATGTGCTGCCTCTGATTCTATACCCGGATGCCATTCCAGTGACCCGAAAAGCACACCTCTTTTCAGGGAAGTGTAACACCTAAAATTTACTCTATACTAGTCATGGCTATTTACAAAGCAACAACAGTAGTCACGTCAATTAACGGCTGACTAAATTTAGACAGACTTTCTGTAGTTTCGTCCATGAAAGTTACGCATGCGCTATCTATGAACATTGCGAAGGAAGGGCTTACTAGCGATCAAAGTTGATTTCCCTACCAAGACACTTGAACGTATGTTACACACAATAGCTACAACACAAAACCTACCTCACATGAGATCGGCTCAAGTGCACAGTCCAACTTGGACCGTGCAACTGTAAAGAGCAGACTACATGCATCATGGACACACGCATCCTGCCACACTTCCAAAAATGTCTAGGAGAACCCTGCAACTCTAAGAAACCTCAACAATCAACAAACACTTGCAATGTTAACAGCAATTTTATGATCAGTGCATTACATGCTGCGTTTGTCCTACTGTTTGAATTGACCTTCAGATGGCATAGTTTTTGTCATGTTTATTTCCCTTGGAGGACCCTGCAGAATGTGCTTCTAGACCACTGATGTCAGCACTAAAGCAATCGACAAGAAGCTGTCGAACACCTCCCACAGAAATTTCACTAGCAATGGAATGAGGGGACAGTCTATAGTGTGGTATCACATTAGCAACACCAACAAAGCTGCTTTGCCCTCTATGCATAAAATCTCTTTCTAGGAAAGTTGCCAACTGGAAGCCATGAAACACAGCACAAACAATAATAAAACGATTGTGGTTGTGCTGTGCAGTCCATGCCACACCCTAGATGGTATATTCTTTGCTAATTAACTAACTGGCATTACACCACCCCTATTAACTTAATAATCATTATCTAATTCAATTAAATGTTTGTATAACCAATCACAGTATGGAAGACATCAGACCAACTAGCTTACATATAGTTTGTCACTTGGTATACCCTCTCTCTAGGCCACTCTCTGCCTTTCAGTGACAACTGGGGGTATCCAATCATGTAATCCACAGGTAAACAATCACACACATTAGACCATGTAAGGCAAAGATGGCCTACAATCAATAAAAATTTCACACTAATTAATAAATCTTGCAATCTGAAGTAAAATTTCCAAAATGAATTAGTACAGTACCAATGCTACTGCCACACACAAAAGTCGCAACAATAATATACTCCCACAGCATTGGTAGTACTAATCTTGCGTGAAATACTATATAACGTGTTGTTTTCGGTGTTTTAAAGTTTCGGTATATCAGAAGCAAATACCTTTCAGTGTGACCTAATTTTGGTAAGACAAGGCACAGATCTGGCAGAAGTGAAGAGATTTTGGGCATCACATGAGATCTAGTACCACTTGCCCACTACATATGGTGTAATGAACATGATGCATCTTGGCTCTTGCGTTTGCGAGTTGCTCTGGGTAGGCTCGTTGTTTCTCCATCCAAGCAGTTCCAGGGCTGTAGCAAGCTGTGCGGCAGGTCCGGCATTTGCTGGATCATTTTCCCAACAGTTGGGTTTCGCCAATCGACGATTAGATTAAACTTCCGGAATAAGTATAGCCAATTAAATATATTAGATATTTTATATCTTCTGACTCGTTCTGCCTTTGATGTTATCAGATGCTCTCGTTTTCGAGACGAGAGAAGCCTGGAACGTTGGGGATAACAACACTGGCACTTGACTTACAACATTCGGGACATTGTCTCGTACATATCCGCAATTACCAGGGCAGACATGACATCAAAACATGCACATTTACTTCAATTTTTCGAAGAGGTTCCCTGTGGAGCAATCCAATAACTAGATATTTAAATTTTTCATGTCTATTAATTAATATTAATTAACAAATGTACTGTATATAATTAATGTATTTTGCCAGACCATTTTTCGAAGCTTTTTGCTATGGCCCTGAGTTCTCATCACTATGCACAAAACTCCGAGAGTTTGTGAAGTATCCGGGTTACTTCCATCTTCTCGGCGCCTTCAGCAGGTGAAGTACAGTAATTAGAAAATTTTAGGTGTTAGGTAAAGAAACGTCACACCAAATTTACCAAAAATAAAATAACATTAACATTAACACACTATACATCCAACACTAACCTGGACTGCATGGCCAGCATAGAAAACAAACACAGCTCTATTTCGATCGCGGCAACAAGAATCGCACAGAGACTGTAAGTCCTTCTTCATGACCGAGAGCGGCACATTCAGCCGACACTTTACTGTAAACATAAACATGCTGATAAACGAATGTAAAATAAGACAGGTTTACCTACCATTCCAGCCGTAGCTTTTCAGTCTAGTTTCAATGGCTGATGCATCGTTCTCGGGCGTCTGCAGTTTCAGCTCCTCTAGACGATAGTTGGAGTTCCCAATAACAAGAGCAACTTTCTTGATATCTAAATCAGATCAACACCTTTGTAAACAATCATTTAATTCTAATCACTAACCATTACCAGATGGCTCTTCTAGAGTTGGTAAGGATTCCATCATACTTTGAAAATCAAGTTGAGACACTATACAATCAAACAGTTACCAATTACCAATGTCATAGAGAATACATGCAATAACAGACTTTTGTGTCCATCTATTCATGTGTTACAGAGTCTAGTAAACGCGTGCCACAATCAATAGACACTCGTTCAGCAAATGAATGTATGCCATCATTGACATAAACCCAATCCGGTCAATCTGTCAAGGTCAATATCTCTTTGTTGAAAAGTAATGGGTAGTACGGTATCTACAGGGACTTGCTACTGTAAATCAACAAATTTGTAAATTGCAAAAATTTACTAACTTATATCGCTTACTAAATTTTGTAGCCCAAATATCTGTGGACATTTGTAGCCCAAATATTCATGCGGATCAGATGTAAACACAAATCTATCTGAATGATCGTCTTTATTGTTTGGGTTGAGCAGAAACAACTTTCTCGGATTAGGGTAGCATCCTGTTGATGAATTGGCTTTTGCAAGCCAAGAAATCAGAGACATATTGAGAACAAAGTACGTAGGTCATCAGGCACCTACCCAGATGTTGATTGAGCCTCGTTGTCACGTACACACACTTGTACACACACTTGTGACACACCATTAAAGTTTACAAACATTTATTGATTTACATTAATTCTAATTAATGATTTTTGTTTAGCACCAATAAACTTGATACTGATAGTACACCATCAGCACTATCTAAGCCTAACCCTACCACAAAATTTTCTCTTTACTTTAATTTAATTCCAATGGCTAACTGAGAATAAGCCGAACTTTGAGCAATAAGTACTGAATAAGGAACATGCAATCATGTAGTTGTAGCAACACAAACACACAAATGACTGAATATTAACTAAACAATTTGATCTCCCATATTCACTAAACTTGTAACAGTGTTAGACTATAGTTTATCCAATATCGGTTTAGCCTGGTTCGGAAAGGAACCATGGCTGCCAGGTAGTTCACTAAACTAGCAGCAGTAGGCAGTACTCACCTCACTTGTTTATCACTTGTCAAATGACAAAACATCTTGTTTCCAATGTTCTTACTAATTTCCAGCCTACCAGTTGTCATGCACAACATGTACCACCATTACATACTTACACAGTCATTTTACCTCATTTGGTGTGTGTGGCTATTCATCACCGTTTACATACACATAAACACAGAAAACAAAACAGTTGGATAACCTCTTGAAAGCCTCTCGCTTGACATGGTATGCGGTATTCTAGGAGACTGATCAACTTTCGGGAAGCCATTGAACATCGACCAGGAACGAGAGAGAGGAGATGGAGAGCTGGACGGCAACGTCATTGCTCGCCTAGTAGAAGCAGTCAGACTGCGACGCTGCAAAGCAGCCGATGGAGAGAGCGGCGGACTCGGAAAAACGGGCCGATGTCCGTCCGACGCCGCCGAATCCAAATTGCCGCGACTGAGACCTTTCAACAAATTGCTGCCGCTCGTATTAGGACTGATATGATTTCCTACAACGAGCGACAAATTTCACACACCTCTAGTACCCTCCGAGTCACGTGACACCCTACTTTTTCCTTCTTGTTGTAGGTCTTCCTCAGACGACCAGATATTCGCCTTCCTCAGCACCTCGACGATGTCCTCACGACTGATGTTCTTCAAGTATGTCACGAGCAATTTGACCGTCAATCCGGCTCGCACCATCCGATGAAGAAGAGCCGACGCCGGCTGCTCGCTTCCTGTCGACGCTAGTTCATCGATTTCCACCTCTGTCATTTCGTATTGCTTCGCGAGCTCGCGCCAGTCGGCGACCGCATTCTCGGCGTTCAGTCTCAATATAATTTCGAGCATCACCTCGTGCGGTAGCTGTGTCATGGAGCCTACAGGAATAGGAAATTAAACTTGTACACACACCATGCTCGCAGATTCAAGCACGTAACACGGTTTTCACGCAGTACACAGTTTTAACCACCTACAAAAAAGAGTTTTTTTTCCAACAATCGGTCTCCTTACCGCCTAGCGACGCCTGCCTTCGCATCACGTCGGACAGCGAGCTGGTGCGATTTAGATGGTGTTCGCTCGTGCTTTTCACGAGCTGTCCTGGAGGCGCGTCGGAGCTGCTCGTTTTGCGTATGTTTGGCGGTCTCGTGTCGCTGATGGAGCGTCGGGACTTCTTCGTTGCTCCAGCTTCTGACTCTATGTCGTTGAATTGTCGTCCAGTGTTGAGTGGGCTCCACGAACGACGGAATTCCGGCGACCTGCTCGCTCTGTCGGACCTCCGCACCATCAACGGCGAACTGGGCAAGTCGGGTGTGCTGCGAGCCATGGGAAAGTTGTGCAATCAGCTATCCTGTTGATGAGACAACACAGTCGCGTTTGTAGGCGTTCTGCTGTGCCAGAATGGGCGCGGCATGCAATCACTACACACTGTACACCGAGCACACACAGCCACATCAGCACAGAGACATTTGCCTGCATGCTCAAACTCAATGACTCTAGGAATGAGTAAGCAAACACGAACGCATCATCACCTCTTCGTGCAAACAACAAACGAACCTGATAATGACAAACGGAAGAAGCGCTAGCAACAGACGTAAAGATTCGGAAACGGGTACAGAGAGAACAAGAAACTGTATGACGGGGTTTTCCTCTCCTAGCTATTATAGCCCACACACCGCAGCTTGTGACGTCGACGTTTTACCGTACACGTGCTAATACGCCAAAAATGGACAGCAGGTTTTACTCAAGTTGCATCAGATGACGCGTGCACCTGAACGGCATTGAAATCTGACAGTATGTTAGACTATCTACTTTCTATGACGGTTCTAGTCCATCCTGGCCTTTAGATGCCTTGTAGTTACCTTTTCCTTCTCTCTGAAAAGAAAACAAAAGCCAATTACATAGTGAAATCAGCAAAACGATAATATCCGATGTGGGGTTCCTGTAGATCAAATAGAGACCGAAACTCAGTTAGCACAATATCACATTCATGGACTGCTTTTACAGTAGGTACATTCAATTTCACTTAGAGTGTTTGAGTTTCCTCCCCAGAGTCGATTAAGTTACCAGGTTTAATTAATACCACAAGAAATAAGCAAATACCTTCTTACTTAGGGTAAGCTGCTAGACAATGACTGTGCCATGTAGTTACCTATTTAGTGTAAAGAAAAATAATACTAACCCTTTACTGTATATTTACACAGAGCTGCATCAATTTCTTCAAGTATTTCTCCCATTATAGAACTCATCCTGTAGTCAACTGTTACAGTATTCAAATTTAAAACCCTAATCTTCGGTTTGACACAATGCACATGACACCATTAAATTCTTTCAACGGCTAATGATAGAGATATTTTTTAGTTGCCTGCAGCGGTGAAAAGAGTTGATTCTGTTTACTAGTTTGTCAAGCGAGTGGTTGCAAGACGTCTACACAATAACATGTGTGGGGACAGTAAACATCATGCAATGCTGGTGTCACGTATTAGAAAAAAGACCTGCAACAATTCAAACTCCAGTTGTAATTGGCTGGTTATACCGGTAAACTTCACTAATTCAGAATGCCTTAGATGTGACCATTTATGGTAAAACTTAAATCAACATCATGTGTAGACACACTTCCTTGTCATCATATACTTAAACATTAGTGCAATCAAAGCCTTCATACTCCATATGATATCCAGTTGGATCCCACATCCAACTTTCTGGGTTTACACACCTCCCTGTTACAGCTGAGCATTGAGTAAAGTCGTTCAGTAAACTTACATTATGTGAACGATCCCTCCCCAGCCACTCAATGCGTCTCTGTCTTGAGCATTCAGCAGAGCTTGTGCGATTGTCTCAAACAAATCGTCGGGCTCCTAAACATGTAACGCATACACACAATGTTGATATAATAAATGTGACGGAGTTACCAAGTCTGGTCGCCAGAGAGATTCACACATGCCATAGAGCTGTTCCGCTGCTGTACCACCTACCACAAAATCCTTGGTCTCCATTGGACAACCAATTAAATCCATGGATGAAATGTAGGGTTCAAACGTCTTTGGATCAAGACCAGCAATGATCGGCTCAACAAAGTAAGGTCCAAATCTGTACGAAAACGTTAGAGTAAAAATCATTTAATAAAGGTAATATAAGAAACCATGTAGCAATATAGACCAAACACAAGTACTATTTCTTCATATCACAACAAATTCTATCCATTGCTGTTAATTCAGTCACCCAAGCAGTCTTTGATCAGATTGAGTCAGCAGCTAACTACCACACAACCAGACATTCGTGCAATAATTCAAATCATGCAAATTGTGCCACCAAACTATCATCGCACAAATTGAATTCACACTGTGCATAATAAGCATGCACATGTGTATTCACTTCATCATTTTCTCGCCGGTTTTCTCATATACACTAAGACCCCAGAATGACATTGAACAGCCAGCAAACGTCTATGCATAGACACTTTCTTTCTTGTTGTAGTTGTTCTTATGGTGGGTCTTGGTTGGTCAATGTAACTTGTTACCAGTACACGTATATTCAAGCTGTCTTCACTCCTGATCTTGCATGAATTAAAACTGCATAGCAATTTTAAAGCCCTCATTGGGAGGAAATTCAAATAATACGATCACACAAATTTCTGGTTTTACAGTATAAGGAGAGGATGAGTCAAAGTCAGCCAGCCCAGTACGATGGCAACCAGGTCACAAGTGGTTAAAGTTTAATAAGCATTCACATTGCACTTTAATACACTGAATTCATAGCTGTGCTGATCCGATACTGTCCACTCTATTCCCTACAAGACCTTGACATAATACTGATAAGACAACGCACTTGAAGACCAGACTATCAAATATCGCCATAAGCCTTTCAATACTATGACCCTTGCATAGTTTAAAATTTCTAAACAATAAGTGAATGCTGTACTGCAATCTACTTGTTAATAATACAAATACATTCAGACCAAGTGGGTTGGACCTACCCTGTTTGGGGTAAACCCTTCCATGTAGGAGTGCCATGTTACCATACATTTCAATAACCACACAGTCAATATACATAACAGATCCTATGCCTCTCGAGGTAAATATAACCGCTAGAACCACCTGATTCCTATTTCACTTAGTGGTCCCCCAAGCATTCTATTCTCACTTCCAAAATGCAAACCTAAGTTAAAGTTGTGACCAGCTGACCACTGATCCTACTCTAGACTAGTAGTAGACAAGTTCATAGAATAACAGTAGAATTAGGTTGCATAAATGATTTCAGAAAACTGTAAATAATAAAAATAGTGCACTCAAACCACAATTGATCCTTTACAGTCTAACACATTTTTCTTAATTAATTAAGTACATGTGAATTAATTAGGCCAGAACATGAAGACATGGGTATGACAGACAGCCTGGTAGTCCAACACATCACTGGATGAGACATCACAAATGTAGCAGACATAACACCAACATATAATCACATTTTATACCAAATTGAAGCAATGCATAACTACAAAGTAATTCAATAATGGTTCATGTAAGGCAGTGTGGAATAGGGAATTATTTTGGCTTGAACAGACTGAACCTAGGTAGGACATTCTTGTATGGTGTTACATGTATATAACTAAGTGCCACCTCTACTGCATGATTTTGCATGTAATGTTTTACAACTAACTTCCATGGGAGAAATGGCATTAAAGGCAGCTGAGGGCTCCCTGGATAGGGCATGCTAGGAGGCACCTAAGTTCATGAAATTAACAGTTACACCATTGGAAAGGCCATCACGTGCTAAGAGCCAAGGTTTACATTATCATATATGCCTACGAGTGGATGTTTTGTCCAAACACATCCAAACACTTGTGCAGTATTTAGTCAGACAAACAACACATTTGGTGGGATATTGTCCTATGTCCTACTGTTATTTTCCACACTGTAAGGTGTTTTAATCAACAGGTTAGATGTCTCATTCTGATACTACTTTGTACGTAGACTATGTATGTGCATGCCTGATGAAGCACTTTCTGGCAACTCATGCAACGAAGAAAACAGACTAGCAAGTTTCAACTGACCGCCAGATGTGTTAAACACGCAGACCAATTTCACAATAGATTCGTATTGATCTGACTAACATTACATTACCTTCTTTCGTAGAGCAGATTGGACAACATGCTCATAAACGTTTTTGGCTTGATTTCTTTATTCTCTCTCAGCTTGTAGAGATTGAGACGGAAACGAATCCTGTTTGCACTGCAATGAAACACAAACCATCCACAAGTTGTTTGTACAAAATTCTTACAACCTGCATTTCAGACCAGGTTACACCCCCTAATTAACCATTTAATTTGAAGACACAATACACAATAATACACAAAAATATTCAAAATGTGAAGTGCAGCATAAGTTAACTAATTGCCGAGCGTAGCGAGGCTTCTAATCAGGGTCGCACAACAGAAATGGGCGTGGTCCTATATGGGTCTCCATTGAGCTTTTGGTATGTGTGTGTGTGTGTGTGTGTGTGTGTGTGTGTGTGTGTGTGTGTGTGTGTGTGTGTGTGTGTGTGTGTGTGTGTGTGTGTGTGTGTGTGTGTGTGTACAAATCTCAAATTTCTCCTCCCCACGACCACGTTTCATGATAGGACCTACCTTAATTAAAAATCGTTTCCGTGTCTGACTACAGATGAGTCTAAGAACGATTCGTCTAAGTGAGCAAACAGCGACGAAAACACTTCATAAACTTCTGTCACCCCAGCCTTTTGTATTGTAGCTAGGGATTGTGTGTACACTTGACAACCAAGAAACACCTTCAGGAGTTGAATGCCACCTACATTCAACTATTCACACATCCTGTACATTCAATCCTTTACTACACTGTGCTGCATCTAACACTGTTGATAGTCAAATTGAAATGTACAGTCTAGGTATGCACTCAGTTCTGTTGTAACGACAGTGGTATGATATTTACTGACATAGAAATTGATATTGGCAAGCATTGATTTACTGACATATAAAATACCACTGTAGTTGCAACAGAACTGAGTGCATACCTAGACTGTACATCTAAGTTGTCTTGATCCAACCGCAAAACGACGACTACCTATACCAGGCCTATATACGTAATCTAAACTACTAGAAAGTTTGCATGTTTACTTCCATGACAGCTAGGGTTTCAACAAATAGGTATTGTCTAGGTAGGACTCGGCGTTTCAGTAGACAGTCTGAAAACGCTGTTGGACGTGTTACTTACCAATGTGACCTATGGATACTGTACAACTAGTTAATTGAATAAATAAATTACAGCATAATTGCCAAGCTTAGCGAGGGATTAGAGGTCACAACAGAAAGGGGCGTGGTCCTATATGGGTCTCCATGGAGCTTTTGGTATGTGTGTGTGTGTGTGTGTGTGTGTGTGTGTGTGTGTGTGTGTGTGTGTGTGTGTGTGTGTGTGTGTGTACACACACGAATCTCTAATTTCTCCTCCCCACGACCACGTTCCATGATAGGACCTACCTTAAAAATCGTTTCCTTGTCGGACTACAGATGAGTCTAAGAATGACTCGTGCAAGTGACCAAACCACCAAGAAAATGCTTCATGACAACCAAGAAACACCTTCAGGAGTTGAATGCCACCTACAGTCAACTATTCACACATCAGTATGATCAATTCTTTACTACACTGTTTGCATATAACCCTGTATTTTAGGAATTGTGTGTAATTGACAACCAAGAAACACCTCTATTAGCTGAATGCCACCTACAGTCAACTATTCGCACGCCCATACTACAGTAAGATCAATCCTTTACTACACTGTGCTGCATCTAACACTATAGTCAATGTTTGCTGATATCAATTTCTGTCAGTAAATACCATACCACTGTCGTTACAACGAAACTGAGTGCATACCTAGACTATACATTTCAATTGTCTTGACCACGATCGCAAAACGACAACTACCTATACCAGCCCTATATACCAAATGTAAACTACTAGAAAGTTTGCATGTTTACTTCCATGATAGCTAGGGTTTCAACAAATAGCTATTGTCTAGCTAGGACTCTGCGTTTCAGTAGACAGTCTGAAACTCACAAACGCGAGGCACCTAGGGATACTGTACAACTAGTTAATTGTCACAACAGAAAGGGGCATGATTCCTATATGGCTCTCCACCGAGCTCTTGGTATGTGTGTGTGTGTGTGTGTGTGTGTGTGTGTGTGTGTGTGTGTGTGTGTGTGTGTGTGTTTGTGTGTGTGTGTGTGTGTGTGTGTGTGTGTGTGTGTGTGTGTGTGTGTGTACACAAATCTCAAATTTCTCCTCCCCACGACCACATTTCATGATAGAACCTACCTTAAAAAATTGTTTCCATGTCCAACTACAGATGAGTCTAAGAACGGTTCGTTTAAGTGAGCAAACGGTCACGAAAAAGCTTCATGAACTTCCGTCGCCCCATCCTTTTGTATTGTAGCTAGGGATTGTGTGTACTTGACAACCAAGAAACACCTTCAGGAGTTGAATGCCACATACAGTTAACTATTCACACATCCCATACTACAATCAATCCTTGACTACATTGTGCTGCAGCTAACACTGTTGATAGTCAAGATCACAAACATACCTAAGTAACCCTAATCTAAACTGCTAGGAAGTTTGCATGTTTACTTTCACGACAGCTAGGGTTTCAACAAATACCTATTATCTAGCTAGGACTCTGTTTCAGTAGAGAATACCATACAACTAGTTAATTAATTAATTAAAATTACATCATAAACCAGTGATAACAATGAGCGCATGCGCTACATTCCAATTGTCCGTCCTACCATTGGTCTACAGAGGTACCATAGCGTACATGTATTACTGTAACCCTAGCGCACGCGCGCCTCTGGCGAATAAAAAAGTCAAAATTTGACTATTGTCTTACACAGTCAGGATATCCGTGGCGAGTCCTGGAAGTCCAACATAGAGTCTGTCTCCCATCTCGTAAATTTTCTGAAAGTCACAGGCAACAGTCTGCGCGCTGATTCCCAAACGGCGGTCAGACGCAATAGCCACGCAGCCCTTCCCCAGCATGGCCACCACAGCAGAACCGTTATGCTCCATAATACTCTACAGACCCAAATAACATACTAAGGGACCCTGCATATATAAAAAACTAATTGAAATGCGTATTACCATAGCTGTAACAGTACGAATGACACAAACCACCAGACACGAACGAAACGTCGAGAGAAAACGACCGATAAAAGTCGAGGTGTCACGTGAAGTGTCCTTGTTTGTCCCGGATAAGTAGGTGTGCTGCGCTTTCCGTTACCAGGCGAGTTGAGCCGGCCAGATCCACGTAGACGTTATCTCCACGATCGCGCCGCCGTGCGAGAGCATCTCTCGAGATCCTTCATTTTGTCAGCCGGGGAATTCCCAACTCTGCATTCTCGCTCTCCTCAAGCGTCGTCCAATCGACTTCATATCCAGCCAGCCAGTTGATCTGACCCTAGTGCGTACGATTTCGACTCGAAACGTCGTACTGAGACGTGCAAACGCTGCGTAGCGGTGCGAATAGTCGCAACATGACGACCCTCATCCGGGCTACGTACGCCTTCCAAGGAGGACCTGGAGAAAACTTTGTGTCTTTCGATGCCGGCGATCTGTTCACTCTAGTTAGTAAGGATGCGGATGGGTGGTGGCGAGTGAAACGGAATGACAGAGAAATGTATGTGCCGGCCAGTTACATGGAAGTTGTTGAAAAGCAGGAAGAGGATGTTGCCTCCGAGGTTGCGGACGTAGAAATTCCAGGTGCGTCTGCTTTCTGTGCAAAAAATGTTACTTTAAGAATTTTTGCGCAAATGTTCACGTATTAGAGGCCTGCTTGTTTGTTTTCTTTGTTTATGTTGGGTTGGTACGTCGTTCTGTTGGGTCGTGTGTTGCAGCTTGCTACATTTGTGATAGGAGTGACAACGTTTTACTTGTTGCACAGAATAGGGGGATTGTGTGATAGCGGGATGCGTTGAGATGTAGTCTAGATAGTGTCTCTGGAGTGCTACTTTATTAGTAATTAATTCATCCTGTGTCATAGTGATATGTGTTTCCCTTGGTCACCAGTTTCTGCATCCCTAGTGTTTGTGTTTTCTCTCCCACCTGAACATAGACCCACCGCACGCACACACACACACACACACACACACACACACACACACACACACACACACACACACTGGACACACACACACACACACTCACACACACACACACACACACACACACACACACACACACACACTGGACACACACACACACACACACACACACACACACACACACACACACACACTGGACACACACACACACACACACACACACACACACACACACACACACACACACACACACACACACACACAAGCGACCAGTCTTTCTATTGCTGCTAATCCTTCGTGCCCGCCGGTGTAAGCAGTTAGAGCATGCACTCTTATAGTAAAAAGTCTGTGATATGTGTGCGAGGGGCACACATATTGCTAGGGATATTATATGTGTGGGGGGGGGGGGAAACTGGTGATCCGGGGAAACTGGTGATCCGGGGAAACACATATCACTGTGAGACCGGTAACGCGTGTGCTAACACTAAAATTTGTTGCTCTAGTTCTGGCTACTACGTTTTGAGATAATATTGTTGTAGGATGGGATCCTCACTTTGTAAGCCAAAGTTATCAGGTGGAACTTTAGTTATTTAGTGTACTGTGAGATGGCTTTCTTGTCGTCTCTTTCTATGCTTTATCACTGAGAGCTAGTAGATATATTAGTCTTTGTGTACATACGTAATAGTTAGTACTTTTTGATGTTTAGTTGCAAAGTCTAAATGCATGCATTGTTGTCATTGCCTTGTCTTGCAGCTGCTCCTAATGGGGTGTCTCAACGATTGGACCTGTCTCTTACCTTGCAACTTCCGCCTCCACCGCAAGATCTCCTTGACACTCCGGTTACTCCAAATCCAGCTTATTCTCCTCTACCTCCGCCTCCTGATGATGTGATAATTGAGGTTAGTTGATGATAGTAATGTGTTTATTGGAACACTTTCTATGTGATAATTGTCTTTAATTGCTATGTTTAGAAGGAGCTGACAGTCACTGATGGTTGGGTTGAACTTCTGTCTGAGGACGGAGAGATCTACTACTACAATGAATCTACGCAACAGACACAGTGGGAAAAACCAAACCAGGATGTTGGCACAGTACAAGCCAAACCAAAAGTAGGCACTGCAATGTTAGAGTGTTTGTGTGCATTTCAATTTGTGCTAGAGTTAATAATTGTATTAGAACTGCAGTGGCAATGTTTGAGACTAATAGTTTGTTTGGGCTGTTTTGTGTAGCTATACAAGAAAGGTTGGCAAGTCAAAGTAGGAGATAACGGGGCGGAGATCTACTTGCACCCACAAACCAGTGAGAAGGTACTGAATATTGAAATTCATCACAACGAGTATGACATGCATACGTACCGTCTGGTGGTCAAATGGTTATTGATTACCCTATTGTAGTCCAATTATTAGAATCTAGAACTGCACCAAAGTTCTGCATGTTGTTACATGTTGTTGTTTTTATGTATTCTCATACCCTGAATGAAGAAATTTGTGCAGGAATATAGTCGTGCGATGTCAGGCGACATCACTATTAGTGCGGAATTAATTTGTACGATAACAAGCCTTCTCCCTCCATTTCAACAATAGCAATTGCTCTGTTGCAGGTGGATGGACTGTCAGTAGCAGATACATGTGGCACTTTCCTATTTTGTGAAGATTTGTGCTTTAGATATTTTAAGATAGACGATGCAAGGACGATAAATTTAACTGACACAGGGTTCTCCCCAGGATTTCAGGAAACCGTAGCACTATCCCCTCCCCTAAGACCATGCCCATCCAATGATGTCACGACAAAGTCCCAATTGCAATACTACTCTATGAACAATGTATTAGACTTGCCCCTGAAAATCGTCTATACTAGATGTTTACAGGCTGTCAGCTATCAGTAACCCATTGGTGCTGCAAACGCTTCCTGTATTTCTCCATTTTCTCTTCATTGTACAGGGGAGGTCTACCCATAATATTATATTAATAAGAGCGACCTGATCTCTCATCAGCGACATCAACGGAGTTACCAGAAGCACCACAGGATTCACGAGATATTGCCGGAAGCCATTGGCTGCTAGTCGGGCACAAACGATTGCGGGAGAACATGAAAATGACCGACTTTCCAAAGCCGTACACAAGGAGGCGAAGAGTAATCATCTGCAGTGGCTTCAAATTCTGCATGCCAACCAGAGGCAAAATCCCTAGTTAGCTAACAGACAACACTGGACGGCCTCTCATAGGCGCTCGCACACCAACACCTTACAAGCTGTAAATGTGATCACTTACCTCATTAGCTATTGCACCTGCAGACGCATTAACGTCATCTTGCTGCATTGCTATTAGCATGCTCATCACCGATTGGCCGCCTTTCTCAAGGCATGGGTTTAGATTGGCACGGTTGCAATTGAGCGAAGAAGAGCCCTTCTCTTCCGAACTAGGTTTTATCGGCAAAGTCCCCAACCGCTTTTCTCTCTCCACCCTCCCACCCGCCCCTCATGAGCAAAAGTGGTCAGTGATCTCTGTGAGCGAAGTAGAAATTCAAGCATATCGCAGCACTACACTCAGACGCCCTGGGGAGAACCCTGTTCATACATGTCTTGTGGCATTGTCTACGTCATGAGTCAGTTAGGCACAAGACTACTACGTGTTTGGTACTGAGCATGCGCAAACAAAAACTTATGTGTCGAATTTAGTTGTGTGATGAGCTGCGATTGCACAAAATCGCACGATTTTCTTCCCTTCATAATTTTTAGGGTATTGCTGTAAAGTTGTCTGTTGATTTTTGTTTGTGCGGTATGTGATAGTTATTTATAGCTGTACATGTTGTTTATGCCAAATTCCTGTATGTGATGCAAATATATTGCAGTAAAACCTGTACTTGCGACCACCTCAGTAGTGCGACCACCCGGCTAAAGCGACTGTTATTGTGTGCACGGACCGGTTTGTAATACAAAACAATCTTGCTAGTGCGACCAATGACCAATGTCATAGTAACCAAGCCAAGGTCTCAACCTCCGTAAGTCGATCTGATGCAACTTCTTTACACAACCGCGCTTGATGCGAATGAAGTACGTCAGCCATTGTCCGGAATATTTAGTGTTTAGAAGCTCAAGCCCAGCTTCGCATAGTATTAGTTACACTGATCTCTGGCTTTGCTCGTGACCATGAAGATATCTAGACGAAGAGAAACGAGTTCAAGTTATCAAGTTTGCTGAAGAGGGGAAATCTGCGAGGCAGATCGCAATGGACTGCGATGTAGGTATAACCCAGCTTCAGAACATCGGCAAACGGAAAGCCGAAGTCATGGAAGCGTTTGGCAGTGGCGCTCCATTCGATCGAAAGGTAAAGCTTAGGAAAACTGGTACACGATAACTAATAAATGGAGGCTTCATGTAACGAGATCTTGTTGCAACATCCGGGATCTTGGTGCAACATCTGGAGGGCCAATCTTTTTATTAAGACCGCCTGTCTAATGTGATCATTTAATGTGATAGGTTTTAGTGTATTACTATTGTTATTATGTCAGTGCTGTATCTATTTACATAAAGTCTTTTCCCCAAACAACGAACCATTTATTCAAACACGCTCATTTCTTGATGTGGTGATAAGGGATGCTTTGTTGTATATGTATTTCGTATGTGTATAGGAGAGGTTACATGTTGTATACTTTGGTTTACATTTTGTCTGTGGTAGTGGATGGCGTGTGCAGATAGCAACGGAAAAACATACTACTACAGTCTTACAGACGCTGGTAAGACTGCCTGGTCGTTACCTGAGGTAAAACCTGTACCGAGTCCACGGACGAGGCTGAGGCAACGAGCAGCTTCTGACGGTTTACTGTTGTCACCCATTGACACCTCTCCAAAATCAAACAAAATGTCATCTGATTTTACGAAGACGGTACCTGCATCATCATCATCTTCTGTTGGTGCACCACCTGCTACTGCTACTCGTTCTGTGAAGAGACGAGCCCCAGATCCACCAGGCATGCGTTCTGTAAGAAGTTGTGTTAGTCGACTAGTTTAATTAAATTAAGTGATTGATTAGTGAATTATGAATCTGTGAGTAATTAAGTATGCCAACTAAAACACTTACGTTAATTAATGAAGATTTTAATTAAGTATCTAAGGTGACCCTATCTGCTTCAATGGATCTGCTGGAGTTAATTAAGTAACATACTGATAGGAGCAAATGACAGCCGAGTGTGATGTAGAGACATGTTGGCAATTGTGATTGGGCAGTGGACCGGTATTATGATTTGACTGATCTACAATAGGATAAGAAGGAAGTTGATTTGACTGGGGTAGATTTTGACTGTGTACTGGTAGTGAGGAGCAGTTCCATTAGAATCTAGCGAAATGTACGGTCAACCGTTGGTGCAGTCTACGTGTCCTCTCTCGTATGGTGCTGTGTCCGCTTTCGTAAAGTCTGCGACACTGAGGTGTAGGTATACAGAAAGGTTTACCAGAATGTCAGTAGGTCTTCATAAACATGAACAGTTTTCGTACACTTCAGTTGATTTTTTATACAACCGAGACGAGGAGTGTGTTATGTTGTAACGTCTTGTCTAACGGAGCTACGATGCTGTTGTCATGTGCAATGGAAACCATTGAACCGAGAGAGGGTTTTCGGACGCTAAGTTGTCAGACTCATACATTAACTAATTAATTAATTAATGCTTTGATGTTGGCATTACACATCTACATGCATCCACTCTCACACACAATGACAAATAGCAATTTAGTTTGTTTATTTAATTAATTAAAGGTTAACTTATTGAAGACTTACGTTTTAACAGCATGATTTAGATGTCACATTTGAAACAGTTGGCTGTGTCCTATCAATCTATATGTTTATGCTCTTTAGGCTTCTGTCTCTCAATCGCCGGCTGAAGAAGATTCACAAACAAAGTCAAACTCTTTGCGAAGAAACACGTACAGTCCTGGCCACAGGCGTCAGTTGTCAGCTCCTATAGAGCATCTGAGCGTGGGTGGCGGTGCAAAAAGACTGTCACAAGACAGTGATCCATTTTTATCTCCTTCAGAGCCTGGCTTATTGCCACCATCTAGTTCTAGTTTGTCGTCTGTAACAGATGGTAAATCGGATGAATTATCAAAACACAAAGAATTTTTGGTATGGACTTACTGTTATTGTAGATGGCTGTTTGAATGAAGGTGGTTGTTTTTAGGGGATGTCAGGGAATTTGCAGAGAAAGAAGTTGGCTGACTCTCATGGAAAGAAGTATGGTCTTAGTGTAGTGGGTAGTTACGAATGTGTATGTTGTTATTATTTCGTGCGTGCACAAGGGATGAAGTGATTGGTTTGTTTGTCTGTCTGTCTGTCTGTCTGTCTGTCTGTCTGTCCTATATTTGTCTGTCTTTGTTGGTTTGTACAAGCAGACAGACAGATGATGGACGGGTAGACTAACAGAGAGCGACAGACAGAAAAATAAAAAAAGTAAGTAATGTATTGAAACAGACAGACAGACAGACAGACAGACAGACAGACAGACAGACAGACAGACAGACAGACAGACAGAATCAAGTTTATTGTCAACAATCTTCACTACTACAAACAGTTATTGTTAAAATGAAATGTTCTACTTGTAGTCCGAGACTATTGCTAATGAGTAAAACACTGAATGTCTCTATCTACTCCCAAAACACTGTCATCTCCTAATGAGCGCACAGAAAGCCTTGACAGCTTCCGCGCTGATTAGACAGACAGACAGATAGACAAGACAGACAGACAGATAGACAAGACAGACAGACAGACAGCGACAAACAGACACACAGACAGACAGACAGTCTTTATGGTCATATTGTTTGAGAAGTCTACACATACACCACTGTAGAGAGCCACGCCATCGCTATACAAACACCGAGGATAGGCAGGATATTGTTTTTTTTACACACAGTTGGGATCTACCATCGACTTAGATATATCTTTTGCCCACTCCTGGAGCTCTGAAACCTTTCCCAACGCCGATGGGGCAGCAGCTCTGAGGCATGAAGAAAAATGGAAAAGTACAATTTAGAGAAGAGACCAGGCAGCGCCTCTGTGATACTGCTACCCCTTGTCTTCAAGCACTTTGGAAGATGGGGAGTAAAAGGGTTTCAATATCTGCAACATCTATCTCGCAGTTTAGTCAATGAGGGAGGGCAAACCAATGCCCCAGAATTCTTGGGCTATTGGAGGAAGAGATTTGCCGTCCAACTCCATAATGCAATAGCAAGAGTCTTACAAAGAAGTTCTCATCTCTCCTCAACGAATACAGCTGCATGAAGACTTCAGCTCTCAGTGGACAGTCATAAACAATTAGAGCCCGAGACCATGGGTCCCTTTGTCTAGTCATAATGTGTATGTGTAGTTAATGCGTATATACAGTGTAGTGTGCGTTGTAGTTTTAACCAGTTTTTATGTATGTACTAGATGTAATTGCTTTGGTGCTATAGTTCATTTATGAAAAATATATGTATTGACAGACAGACAGACAGACAGACATCACATAAAAGAACCCAGAGGAAGGTATGTCAATTCTGAAGACAGATCAGACATAGTCGTATTTGATTCAGCATCGGGGGTGGATCTTGAATTGGATATTGCTCTAGCGCATCCCTGGAGTAATGAAATAGAAGGTTTATCAGCTACAACTCAGAGAGCAGCGGCAACCAGACGAGAAAACCTGAAGATCAAAAAGTACAACCAGGAGCTCTTGCCTGGAGGTTTTCGACCAACATTTGTGCCAATAGTCTTCGAACATTTTGGCTGTTGGGGAGAGAAAGCTGAAGACTATTTGAAGAAACTGTCACAGCAATCAAGAGATGAAGACAGAAAGCCAAATGCATCAACCTTCAAGACATACTGGAGATTTGTGTTTTCTGTGTGTCTACAACGATCAAATGCTAGAGTGATTGACAGAAAAATAAAGAAGATTGTTTCAAGAGACAGCCACATAAACATAAATAGTTGTAGGTAGAACCAAGCCCTGTTGGCTTGGGTAGTATTTAGTGCTTAGATGGTGTATAATAGTTCAATGTTTGAAATATATGTATTGACAGACAGACAGACAGACGAACAGACAGACACACAGACAGACAGATAGATAGACAGACAAACAGACAGGCAAACAAATAACCAGATCGGCAAACAAATAAACAGACACACAGACTGACAGACAGACTGACAGACAGACAGACAGACAGACTGACAGAGATTATGTGCGATTGGGACAGTAGAGTTGCTTAGTTGTATTGTATGTAGATTCAATGTTGAAACTATATGTATTGGACATACTTACATACATACAGACAGTCAGACAGACAGACAGACTGTCTGTCTGTCTGTCTGTCTGTTTGTTTATCCATCCGTTCATTTGTCTGTCTCTGTCTGTCTGTCTAGTGCAGAACCTATGCGATAACACCATGTGACTAAACATGTTTTTATAGTCTTGTTGCATATGTAGGTGTAGTCAAAGAAATTGGACGCAGCACTTTGTTGTACTGAATGGCGTACATCTTATGTTCTATAAAGACAAGAAGCAAGCAAAAGAACAGGTCAGTCAGTTGGGAGAGCAATTGGAAAGCCAAGCCACTTTTGCCACTGTACACAGCGTAACTGTTAATTTGTGTTGTTGTAACAGTATGACGGTGTTTAGAATGGTATGTCTTTGGAAATTGAATTGATTTTAGGTAGTCTGCGTGTGCATGTTAAAAGACAAATGTGATTTCGTGATGGCAAAATTGTGTTGCTGTTAGGTGTAGGTGCTTCGCTTGCTCAAATAGCCTCTCTGTCTGTATGTCCATCTGTCTGATTGTCTGTTTGTGTGTCTGTCTGTCTGTTTGCTCATCTGTTTGCTCGCCCATATGTCTGTCTATCTGCCTGTCTGTTTGTCTGTCTGTTTGTGTGTCTGTCTGTCTGTTTGTCTTTCTGTTTGTCTCTCTGTGTGTTCGTCTGTCTCTGTCTATCTGTCTGTATGTCCATCTGTCTGTCTGTATGTATGTCCATCTGTGTGTGTGTGTGTGTGTGTGTGTGTGTGTGTGTGTGTGTGTGTGTGTGTGTGTGTGTGTGTGTGTGTGTGTGTGTGTGTGTGTGTGTGTGTCCACCTGTCTGATAATGAAAGTTTGTCTGTCTCTCTGTCTGTCTATCTGTCTGCCTCTCTGTCTGTTTGGCTTTGTTTGTTTATTCATTATGATCGATAGTTTTGGTGATTTGTATGTAAATTAGCATGTTGTATTTGTCTACTGGTGGACAATTGTGTGTAGTGTTTTTCAACTTGCTCTTTAGGATGTTATCTTTATACTTTTACTTATAATAGAAAAGTGGTTCAAAGCTAAGTCTTCCATCAAATTTCTGTCTTCAACGCATTCAGTTAGTCATTCCAGACTACGCGAAGCGGAAGAATGTCATGCAGGTTATTACAATTGACATTTACATCGTCATATCTCCTCGTATATTTATTTAATGTGGGCCTAGTTGATATCACCAACCGGAGAACAGATGTATCTTCAAGCAGAGAGCAGTACAATCCTTGTTGATTGGATGACAGCCATCAATGAGGCAATAGTGCTTGCAGTGAGTCAATCTATTTATTTATTTAATTAATTTAGTTGATATAAAAATGCAAGATGCAGGATGCTAGAATAGAAACCGAGTCTATTTTCTTGCACTTCTTTATGAGTTTTTCCGTCTCTCCGCGTTTTACGTTCGCCGTTTTAATGTGAACAGACATGCAAAGATGTAAGAAAACGCAAGGGCACGTAAGGAGCACGTTACATCTCCGTACGTCTTTAATGTAAACCCGGCTTTAGTAGTTGTACAATACAATATAATACATACATTGTACTAATTATGATACCACCTACATACAGTTTCTCGGTTTGCAGAAGCTAGATTGTATGTGTGGACCATGCATACTGTAATACTGTACACAGTTTTGAATGACGAGTTTGTGTATGTCTTGTAGAGTTCTATGCCACCGCTGCTCAACAATCGAAAGTCGTCTGTTGTCGGCAAGAGAAATTCAATGCTGTGCATGTTGTGTGATGTAGCATGTTTGTATTGATCTAGCTGGCACGGCGGACGATGAAATGTTCTTGGATGACCTAATGGATGGTCCAGAAAGGAAAGGTTAGTTAGCTGTGTGATCGCTAGTTTGCTCCTTAGGTGTTTTTGTTTTTGTTTGTGTGCATGTTTTTTGTGTGCTTTTTGTGTTTGTTGAAGTTCTAACAGAACAACATCATTTACTCATTATTATTATTAACATATTTTTGTGTGCTACTTTGTGTCAAGGTAATTGATAGTTTAGTTGTTTTTAGGTGTCACTTGTGTGTTGTTTGGTGTGGTTGTTGTATATTTGTGTTTGCATCTACGGTTTGCTGTTGTAGGACGTGTTAAAGTGAAGCTGAAGAGTTTCTTGGCACGGCGGCCTACGTATGAGGAGATGAAGAAAAAGGGATTAATTAAAGGTTTACTGCTGTTGCTACATTACATTGGTAGAGAGGTACAGGTGGTAGCTGACTGACAGACAGACAGATGGATGACAGATGGATTGACAGATGGACAGTCAGACAGACAGACAGAGACAGAGACAGGTGGGCAGGCAGACAGACAGACAGGCAAACAGACGGACAGGTGGGCAGGCAGACAGACAGACAGGCAGACAGATGGACATGTGGACAGACAGACAAACGGACAGATGGGCAAGCAGGCAGACAGATGGACAGGCAGACAGACAGACAAACAAACAGACAGACGCTGCCTGTCCGTTAGCCTCCAGAGATGCAACGCGCGAGTGCTTTCAAGAAAACTATGTAGACTTTCTTTTAGCAAGAACAGTTGTACTGCTTATAGCGTACAGTTATTTAATCATCCTACGTAGTAAGCGGCCGTAAGGGTCGCCGGACATTGTTGTAGCATGTTTTCCTTTTCCTTGCTGGAACCATTTAGAATGTAATAGTGTTGAAATTTTAAATATATGTATTGACAGACAGACAGACAGACGGACAGACAGATGGACAGACAAGGCAGAGAGACAGACAAACGACAGACAGACAGACAGACAGAGAGACAGACAAACAATCTTACTAATTGTCATGTGCAATAGCAGTTGAGCATGTTGGTATGATTTATTGACATATGTAGCTATCGTATCAGCTCATTTACGTTGCTTCTGTAAGGATTTCAATCCCAACTTTGTTTTTTTCTAGAACAAGTATTTGGTAGTCACATCGTTCATCTGGCAGAGCGGGAAAAGACTGTTGTTCCGTCGTTCGTTCGTCTCTGCATTGATGCAATAGATCAACGAGGTAGAGAGCGGCCTCTATTGTTTGTGCTCATTGTGAGTTTGACTGTGTTTGTTATTATTGTACAGGTCTGGAGACTGTTGGGATTTACAGAGTTCCCGGGAATGCATCACAAATACAAAGGCTACGCTACAAAATTGATCGAGGTGGGTGGACGATTGGTGTGTGCTTATTTGTGTGTGTAAGCAAGCATAAGCAGCTGTGTGCGGTTTACATTTGGATGCTATTTGGCATGTAGTGTGGTGTTACGTTTGTTGCTGTTACTCCCTGGGGTTCTGTTTAGCCTCACCCCCAGACGCAAGGTGGATTGCAGCCCCCGGATGCGCTGCCATCACTACTTAGTCTGGTTTGGTACCGCCTTTCTGGGTGGGAGTAAGTATGTAATCAAATTCTTCAGCGTGAGTTCTAGTAATGATATTAGCTAAGAACTGAGCTTTCGATTGGAATTTGACGTTGTTCTAGCCTCTGTACTTGTTGACATTGCTGTGATTCTAGGCCGCTGTCAAGCATTGATAAGAGATTGCAGCTACGCTAGGGAGCGTAGTCATGAAATGGCAGATTAGAAATGGCACTGTGAGTCCTTCATACGCCTTTGACCACGTACACAGATTCCCAGTAGAAGCTGCAATGTGTCTTAAGCCTCTACTTCAATGCATTCGACTGCTGCTAGGTACTCCACGCTAATTGGCCACGCTCCAGTCGTTTCCTGTAATGGACTACGCCGACAAAGATGACTTGTAACTGACTAGTGACACGATTAACGCTGACCGAACCAGACGTAGTAGTGATGGCAGCACATCCAGAGCTGAAATTCACACTCCGCTGGGGCAAGGCTAGGTTCTATTTGGTGTAATTGAAAGGAAATCAAATATGTAATAGGCAGATCTTGGTTGTGTGTGTGTGTGTGTGTGTGTGTGTGTGTGTGTGTGTGTGTGTGTGTGTGTGTGTGTGTGTGTGTCTGTGTGTGTGTGTGTGTGTGTGTGTGTGTGTGTGTGTGTCTGTGTGTGTGTCTGTGTGTGTCTGTGTGTGTCAGTATGTGCACGTGTGTGTGTGTGTGTGTGTGTGTGTGTGTGTGTGTGTGTGTGTGTGTGTGTGTGTGTGTGTGTGTGTGTGTCTATGTGTGTGTGTGTGTGTGTGTGTGTGTGTGTGTGTGTGTGTGTGTGTGTGTGTGTGTTAATACAAAATTTGATATGAAATACTGATATTGCTCTAGTTATTCTTGCACCACTGTTGTTACCAATATAACAAATAATCACATTTTCCACAGAGGAGACTATAAATCTCAATGATCGAAAGCAGTGGGACGATATCAATGTTGTTGCCGGATCACTGAAGTTGTTCTTTCGGGAACTTGCGGAACCTCTTGTTCCATTTGCCCAGTATGGTCCATTCGTAGAGTATCTACGTAAGACTGTGTTTCATGTATCAATTGATTGTAAATTGGTAGTTGTGTTTCTTGATAGGAAATCCTGACCGTGCTACGAAAATTGCGGCATTTCGTAAAGAAATATTGAAGATGCATCAAGCTAATAGAGAGACACTGAGAGTATTATTGGAGCACTTGACAAGGCAAGTAACAGAATACCTTTACTGAGAGTCTAACATAAGTTCGAGTGAGGAATCGGCTCTGATGTGAAATGCAAAGATTTAATATTGGAATTGCTGTTTGTATTGGTTGATTGGTATACTCCCGGTAGTGTTTTACTGTCAAACTTTACTGTACCCTGTTGACGTACATTGTAACTTTTTAGTATGAAATTCTGACTAATACTGTTAATTTGTGTGGTACAATTGTATAAGCGTTTGTATAGGCTGTTAGCTTAGGTTGTTGCTTATGTGTTTGTTTTGCTCCCCCCCATGGGAACTATGTCACCTACTGATGTGATAGAAATTACATCATAAGGCTACACCGAAAAATACTTTATTTTGGGTAACCCAGTCAACGGTCGTCTCAAATTTTTCGAATTTTTTGTTACACGTGTTTTTGAACATGTTGCATGCATGTGTGTCTATCACTTATTCGTGTCACACACGATGCACAACTTGTCAAAGGTAGACAAGGCTAACATTGCGCAGTATACATGTGCCATGCCTGCAGTTTCTATTACGGTTCTGGATAGCGGCCGTCCATCGTTAATTAATTAAACTCTAGGATTCTGCGGGTCAAGTGTCGTCTCTGCTGAAAGGTATTCTTTGCACGGCGATGTGCGGCGTCTGCATGATGTCTGCGCAGACAGCATCAGATCCAGGAAGTCATATGATGCAGTACCGGATGACAATGTTGGATTGCATTTAGAGTTTGTAGACGTCACGTGTGTTACCTTGGAGGCTGCTAAGGCATTGATAACTTGTCAGCAAGTTCCAGCTAAACATGTAAACAACGTACTGATGCGGAAAGCATCGGAGCAGCGTCTTTCCCCAACCACGTACATCTGGATCTGGCCGTACAGCCACCAGCATGGATCGCCTGGTTGCGGACGTTATTGATCTCCTTAGGACTGCTGGTCTAGAATTCCCAGTTGGTGTCTGTACCAGTGAGGCCATGAGTGTACGTATAGTAGAGTACATAGTGGTGGTTCATTGTGGATGATCGAAAGATTTGTGGAAAATAAAAAGTTCCGACCGACCGTGATTTTTTACTTTGTTACCCAAAGCAAAGAACGTTTAGTGTGGCCTAATAATTATTATTTTCAGTTTGTGATTGATCGATTGATTACGTTTTTGTCATACCAAAGGAGTCGGCATTCGTAAGATGTAAGCATGACTGACTGTAGATGATCAGAAGAAAAATAGAAAACAATGAGTTGCCCGATTTAATCCAACCTCTAAAGTCCATGTGTACACTTAGAGTGCGTGTGTACATATATATTACCACTGAATATATTGATGTCAGTTAACATCTGAGTAATTAGAAGAATAGTCTGTGATTACAAAATCATGTGAACTCAGTCTGTCATTGATATCTAGCTTTATAGGCACAATATCGATGCATCATTACTTATTGGTTATCTTTAGCTTAGCCAAGAGCTATGAGCTAGACATGTGTGCTATCAGTGTGTCTACACACGATGCTCCATAATGACAGTCATGACTCAGTCTAAGATTATGCAGGCGGGTGTTTAATTGCACAACAACAAACTTCTTATTTCATATTCAATTGTATACACATTGTTATGTAAACAAACATTTGTATTGACCGAATGATTTAGTGATATAAATATCGGTCTCTTTTTACAGAGTGGTGGCGAAGGGCAGCGTAAACAAGATGCAGTCGCAGAACGTTGCCATTGTGTTTGGTCCAACGCTTCTTCGGCCTGAGGTGGAGTCAGGCAACATGGCGGCGAACATGGCGTACCAGAATGCGATCGTAGACTTTTTCCTAAAAGAGTGCAATGAATTGTTTGCGAAGTAAACGGCCGCTTGGGTAAAACATTTTCTGTGGTGGCTGTGATAATGTCGTTCGTTCTCTTGGTAAGACTCAACTGTGCAGGGTTTGTAATCTGTCGGAAGACTAATTTATTTTATCAATGTAATATAACAATAACGTTTGGGTTTGCTGCTTAGTAGACTGTGTACACAAAATAGTGAAGACGTTGCGCGTATCGGTCTGTACTCCGAGGTTGTGTTGGTAGCGCGCGTTAATTCATTATTATCCTTGAAATCTTGTAGCTGGAAATGGCGTCTTCGAAGGTGAAGAAAGTCAAGACGGTGCATCAGAAGAAGCGCGTTTTTCGAGCCAGCGAGCCGATTTTAAGCGTCCTCATGTGGGGGATAAACCACACGGTAAAGTAACGTCACATCGCGTTCGATTGCCTCGCTGTACGACACACGGACGTTCAACGATGAAATGACGGACTGATTTGATCGGATTTCGACGGTTTGAAACCAGTCGAGTGTCGAAGTGGGCGCGGCATCTGCCGGCCATGCACCGATACTTGCAAGATGTGAACCGGTAGACGCACAGAGATACCGGCACTCTCTCACTCTGGCATAAGTGCGCGTGCTCGTATGCACGTGTCAAGGATAGCGACGATTTTAATGATTTTGTAGGCTAGTTTGGAGTATAGTCAGAAGGATTTATTATTTATATTTGTAAATCTTGTAAATGATGTGGATTGCGTAGGGGGAGGAGCTTTAGAGCGTCCATGTTGGCTACATCGACAGACTGACTGGACGTATGCGTGTAGCAGCGGATGTCTGTTGTTTTTCACCTACTGTTGTACAATGTAGCAATGTGTGAACTATAGTTGCAGTGCGTAAGAGTTGATAATTAATTTACCTAATTAATTAACGATTTAAGTTAATAAATATTGTTTCTTTTCTGACTCTGATCGTTTGATCTTGCTTTCTCTGATAGTTAAAAGCTCTGATAGGTAAAGACTAGGCCCACACATTGCAAGAGTTGTTGCTAGGTATTTGTTTACTTGTCTGTTTGCTTAATTAATTAACTCATAGCTACAATGTTTATGAAATAGAATACCCGGATTGTGTTACACAGTGTGAAACTAATGTCTGTACACATGAATGACTACAGTTGGTGGGAAGGGATGGCAGACAAGGTTATGAATGTGTGTCAGTGGCAGGACATCCTTCGATGGGATTGAGCCTCCTGATTTGTCTCCAGAGCCATTTGGTAGACTAATGTAATCAATTACAAGTAGTGAGGCGTTAATATGATATGATTATAGCATGTATTCAGGGAAGACATCTTAATCATGTGTGAGTAATACAGTAGTTTAATTAACACTTACTATCGAAGACTTCTTATGATGAATTGTACTTACAAGCTATGAGAACGAGATCCTGTTATTATCTAGATCAAGAGGGATCTTCCACACTTAAGAATTTAGGGTGGCTTAGTATATACAACTCTTTATGTGATATCTGCTGAACAGTACAGTCTATAGATCTCTTGATAGATTCTAGTTTTTACTGCACTATATTACCTGTTTCTGCCGGCGTCGTTTACCTCTGGCTTTGTATGTCAATGTCAGCAGTTCTATAGTAAATGTACTCAGATACAGTGAAAATTTGATTGTACTGAGAGTATGCCACATATGGATTATTGAATTGTTTATTTATGGAAGAATGTTACTAATCGATGATTAAACGGATGGCTCATATTGATCTATGAGAGACGAGAAGTTGGTAGCAAAGGTGGTTGATTGGTGATGTCAAGTTTTAGTTTGTGTAGTGATATTGGATGCACATGCTTGCATTAGATAACAAACATGAAGACCACCAACAGATAAGCAAACAGACAGACAAACACAACAGACGAAAAGTGACAGACAGATGGCAAATAAGTAGGTGGCACTCAGAAGACAACAGACCTGAATATGCTAAATTGTTTTCCTGTTTTTTCTGATTGTTCATTTGTCTGCTGTTTGTTGTTTGTCTTTCATCTGTCTGTCCTCAAACGGTGGGGGTTTATCGGTTTGTGGTTTACCTGTTTGTCTGTTTGTTGTTTGAATTCTTTGTTTGTTGTAGGTTGATGAGCTAATGCACATTAACATTCAACCGTTTCTAATGCCGGACGATTTCAGGGCGTTTGCCAAAACGCGTGTAGAGAACCATCTTTATAACAAGTTGGTGATTGTGTCCGCATTTGGTTGGTTTCTTCGTAGCAATTTGGTTGTTTGTTACAGAGAGAATCTTCCTGGTCGTTTCAAATTCAAGGAGTACTGCCCACTAGTTTTTCGCGATCTAAGGGAAAAGTTTAGAATCGATGATACGGATTACATGGTGTGCATATCTGTATCTTGTGTACATGGTGTGTGTGTGTGTGTGTGTGTGTGTGTGTGTGTGTGTGTGTGTGTGTGTGTGTGTGCATGTGTGTGTGTGTGTGTGTGTGTGTGTGTGTGTGCATGTGTGTGTGTGTGTGTGTGTGTGTGTGTGTGTGTGTGTGTGTGTGTGTGTGTGTGTGTGTGTGTGTGTAACCTTAGTATTTTGAACGGCTTACGGGGCTTCTATTTAGCATTCTCTTACTCAATCACAACCAGTCGCGTTCAGCTCAAGTGGTCACAGTGGCGCTAAGTTTTATGTGTCTCACGACAAAAGATTTATAATCAAGTTAATCTCCAGCGAAGAAGTGGCTCTAATGCACCAAATACTACAGCAATACCATGAGGTACATGCACGGTTTGTAACAGCAATGAATGTATATTCTGTTTAATGTATTAATTTTTCTATTTATTTGCAACTTTAATTATACATTTTTACATGACATAGTTATTTGTCTCATGTATTTGTATTGGAAGGAGGTCAATCAGCAAAACTATGAATCAAGTTTGATTTGACTTACTTACTAGTTGTGCAGAGTTTATTGTGTTAAAACTGTGTATGAACTACAGTACTAGTAGACAATGTTGCTACAGTTTATTAATATTAATAAATTAATTTATTACTAAATAAAATTAATAAATTAACTTTGTCAGTTTGGTAGTTTGGTTAATTATAGTAGTGAAATGCATGTGACTTTAACGTGCATGTTAGCTGTTGCCTACTTATGTGTTTCAATTATATAAACCTTTCAATGTATATACTATTGACATACACATTGATCATCGAAAGTCTTACACATTTGTCACGCATTGGCACAAACACATTTTGCCAAAACTTTGTTCTTTCATCAAATTTATGATTACGATTATTAATGAACTGATGGTATGTCCACTGAGTCAATGATGACGGTAAGGTTAAATTTACAGACGACCATCTTGCTGCCACCACTTGTGTGCATGCTCTGATCGTATACTATGAATGTGAAGGCTTGGAATAGCAGGACATATGGTACTAACATGCACATACAAAGCAATATTCAACTGAAAGAAATGCAGTGTTCGTCAACTTGTTCAGTATAAGTTGGTACAGACAGTATCTCTTTTTTATTTTTTTTATTTTCAATTTTTAATTATTTAAATTTTTAAAATTTTTTATTTTTATTATTTTTTATTATTTTTAATCTTTTTATTGTTTACCTTTTATTTTTATTAATTGTAGCATGTTGTTGAGACAAACGGTGGCACGTTGTTGCCACACTACGTTGGATTGTATCGTCTGACAGTGAGTGGCGATGAGTACTACGTCTTGACGATGCGTAACGTGCTGCCGAGTCGGCTACAAATACACAAGAAATTCGATCTGAAGGTGAGTCAGTGCAGTCGAGGGAATTAATAATTGTAGTCAATTGTTGACGCATTTGGCAGTATATGTGGTTGGTAGTGTGAAGTTGTGCTTTCGAGATGTATTATAGTCACCACAATATGAGTATACTACCATTGACAGAGAGACAGACAAAGACAAACACAGCCAAACATTTGCGACAGACAGACAGACAGGCAGGCAGATGGATAGACAGACAGGAAGACAGAGACGGACAGACAGTGCTCAAAATTATTTTTCAAAGTTAGTCGGCTGTATGGCCGGTAATGCCAGAAGTTAGCCGGTCATTCAAATTTTTTACCGGTCATCTAATTTAATCAGTAATCAAAAGCAGTTAGTAATCAAAACTTAGTAATCTCTAATTTAATTAGCAATCAAAAACCAAGAAACAAGAGTCAGTTGAATACACGTATTACTAAGGAAGAAGGCATTAGTTTACAACATGAAAGCACCTAAAATTGCAGTAACTAACAAAACATAGCAAACCGTGAACTGCTTTCCTTTATAATGTTACAGTTTTACATCAAATTAAGCAATTTACTCTAACACCACACTATAAGCATATTTGTTCGAACATAACTAGCTACTACAGATCTGAGATGCTATTCTGACATCATGCAAGTTGTGATAGTGCATGTGACGATGCAAGTTGTGGTAGTGTGACAATGCAAGCTGTGGTACTGTGACCATATTTCACTCATCATTCAAAATCCAAGAGTCCCGATCATCCAGAGATACCGACTGCTCTGCCTCACATATTGTTTCAGTTGCCTCATTGATCGCTGAAGTGTCTTGTTGTTGATGGATGGTCTCGCTGCTGCTGCTGCTGCATTCAATTTTTCTTTTTATTTTGAATGACTTTCATGACGAGTTCTTGAACAGTCTGACCACCATAACTGTAGAGCAGCGCTTGAATCAAAATTTACAAGTTCAGTTCCCTCAACACTGACCTCTAGCAGATCAGATAACGTCTTCTGACTAAGACTTGTTCTACGATCACTTTTAATAAGTTTTAAACGGGAGAAAAGGCGTTCTACTTTTGCAGTACTAAACGGTAAGCTGAAAAGGAGCTGTGCAATAGCAACTAAATTCCTAAATCACGTACAGTCAGGTCCAAACGCCAAGCGCTACCAAACATGTTGATACCCATCTCTGTCCACTCGAAGATATTGATGTGCATAGTCAAGCATCTCCTTGGCTTCTTCCTGAATTGCTACTAGATCAGTAGCCTTGGCCTCGAGAGGAGCTCGGAAATTCTCAACTAGCATTGAAACAGCCTCTGTAAGATGAAGAGAGAAAGACTCATTGGTTTTGTGTGAGTACCAGGCTTGTGTGTCCAAGAAAGTCGTAGTAGCCCTCATAAGTTTTGTGTCTGACCATGAAAGTCTTTCCTTCAATTCATCATCCAATTTTTTCAGATCAATTAAAGCTTGCTGTCTGCAGCTGTTCACAACAACATCATTGAAGTGATGTAATTCAATTCCTTGATACGTCATTTTGCCATCTGCACTTTCTAGTAGATTGTCCATGACACGTCTTCTTGCGAACCAATTGGTTAAAGGAATTTCTTTCAACTGTTCCATGGCTTGGTGACTTTTGAGTACTGATTGAATTGCCTTAATGATATCAAGGTCATCTCCCTGTAAAGACAAGCTCGGACTAGCGGCGGGATCTAAAATATCTATGTAATGGGCACAGGACAGAATTATTTTTGCATGAGTCCATTTTGTCAAATAACCTTTTAGATGCTGTCAATCAGGGCTTCTAAGACTAGCATCTTCACAGAGGCTTGCTAGGTGGTTTATGTAAGCCCTATACCTATCGAGAACTCTGTGGAGTGCTCTTCGCTTATGAACAATCCGTCTGCTTCCTGATGGTCTCACTGGTAGGTTGGCACCCCTTGGAAAATTGTATACTTCTTTCAAATTGTTCACAATAGCTCTCAGTTCCCTACATTTCTTGGGAGACTTGTTGTAAAGATAATAGATCCTAAGAAGCATTTCATCTATTTCTTTACTTAAATACTGGATTGGACAGAGCGTCTCTGCTTGCAAGTTCTAGTCGATGGGCAAAACACCACATCCAGAAAATCCATGGCAGAACATTCTGAACTTTTGCTTTTAGTCCACTTATCTCTGAGATGTTTACAGCAGCACCACCAGTGCCCACACCAACAAGAATTGGCAAATTTTTGACTTGCAACACATTTTCTGGATTCATCAAATCTCTTATACCCATATCTTTCAGAGCTTCTTGTAGGCAATCGAAGAGTCCAGCAGAATGAGCCTTAGACGGTTCCAGTACTTTGAAGTATCGACTTTGAGTTATTAGCTTTTCAGAGGTGTGATCACTCTCAGAATAGATGATTGCAAACAACTCATTCTCCACTTTTCCTTTGTCAGCTGAACTATCCATCAAGATGCTGAAGAAAGCTGCTGCCACTGTTTGTTTGAAATGCTGTTGCTGACTTTCAGCAGTATAATGCACAAGTGACTAGCTGCTACATCAAATGAATATGCCTCTTCCAGCTCAACACCATGTTGTTTTTCAAGAGCACAGATAGGTGGATATTTTACGAATGGTAAGTTTTCTTTTGCCAGAAAATAACATATTTCAAAGTTCATTATCATTCTTGCTTTGGTCTCTTGCTGTTTCTTTTCGCTTGTAGGACATTCAGCTTGATGCTGAGCACTCCCAGCATGATCAATGACATTGTTGTTTCTGTGATTTCTTGACCCATCAATCCACGTTCTGGAGAAATGCTTAGTGCCACATACCTTAGATTGGTATGTTTGACACACCTCACACCACAAAATATCAACCATTGAAGGATTATCTTTCATCAATTCACATTTAAGCCATGACATAGTTTGATAATCAGCTTCATGGCTTCTTTTCCACTCCATAAATGTTTCTTTTGATATATGATATCTGCATGTGGTTGATGACACATTTTGACTTACTGGTGTTTTTGCAAGCTCTGGAATGGTTGTAATCAGATGACTATTTGTAATCTCCCTGGTCTTTTTGTACATGTTTGTTCTTGTTACTTAATAACCAGGAATCAAGAGTTTGCTTGATCTTGGAAGACTTGCTTTCAGAACCCTTTGACTTAGTAGCAGTAGCAGCCATAGCACGTTGAGTTGTGCGAGAAGCATTGCCATATGCTGGCTTGTCACCATTTTGACTTTCTTGAGCTGCAGTGTGGTGTGAGTCAACAGGTAAGCCAGAATCTTCATGCATAGTTTCTACGTAATATCCATGTTCGAGGGTATTGCACAAACCCTTGGGCTCTTAGGTTGGAATCCAGACAACGACCATGACTTTGATTCAATTCTCGTTGACTTTCTTGATTTTCTAAGGGTTTTCATTACAACAAATTCACTGGCATTCTCATCATCACTGAAGCCAAAGGTAGATTCAAGTTTGTCAGAGTCAGACTCATCACAGCAATCAGAGGCAGGGATGTCACTTTTGGCATGGTAACTGAGATTAGTGGCTGATCTGGGTAGCAAAGGCACAAAGTGATTGAGTTGAACATTTCCCTTAAGAGTTGCTGGCTGAGTTGTGCTAGAAGACCACATGATATGAATATCATTATTTTGACTTGTTGCAGATTCCAAAGGTTGTACAATGGTTTCATAAAGGGCAGATACGTTGGTTAACCTCAGTGTAGTGCATGTTGATGGAACAATCAATTGCTGCAGCTGCACTATAGACTTGCACCATCCCACACCAACTTCCAAATTTCTTTGTCTCATTGCCCTCCTTCACCACAGCTAAAGCTAGACTGTCCTCAGTGCCCTTTCCCACTTCCTTTGCGGCTTTGAACACACTGTAACTCTCATCAGAAAGAAATGTGGCAATGAGTGAAGAAGGATTCATACCTGGACAAGACGAAGATTTTCAATCAAAGCAACTGCAATTGCCTGTGACTTGTTGCAGAGCTGTTCTGCAACTTGCTGACGGAGTTGCTTGTGATTTTCTTTCTTTCCTGTCAAGGACATTGCAATAGCCCGAAAAAGCAATTGCCATCAGCTCCCACACACACAGGCTTATGGGTCACCGGGGCATCATTTGGGTAAAGAAACTGCGCAACTGGGTCCAGAGACATAATGCTCTAACAATGAATTGAAAGGCAAAAAGCAACGCGGAAGTTTCAACAAATGTTAGTATACCATAACTACTCATGTTCCATGTACCATAGCAAAACTTTACACAGCATGACCACTTAAGTTAACTGATTGTATCATAATTTACTAGAGATGTTATGGCATTCATAGTAAAGCCTGGTTCACAATATGACGCCGACGCTGAGTTGAGCGTCAAACTTCAAAGAAACCGCCTTGACGTCGGCGGCATCCTTTGATGTTGACGCCGACGTCGACGCTGGAATAGGATTCATTTCTATTGTCGACATTGATGTCGGCGTCAATATTGTGAACCAGGCTTAACACAACAATAGCTAAACGGTCCTCTCATAAGACTTAGATAAACATGCAGGTTCTTCCCTCATGCAGACATGATTGAGGCCTGACAAATAAGGTAAAAGTTGGGCGGTGCTATAGATTGTAGAGTACAAATTCAGAGGCCAACACATGAACAGAGACTAAATAGATGGTGCTAAATGATGTACATAGCTAACATATAATATCACATAACTATGTAGACTAGCTATACACTTAATTGGCTGTTCATAGAGCTGGGATAGCTCTTCTCATCACTACTTAATGACCTACAAAAGTTGACCGGTCATCTTGATGGGTAATTAGCAACTGTCACCGGCCATTATCCAAATATGATTGGCCATTAACCGATGACCAGCAGTAATTTTGAGCACTGTCACAGACAGGCAGACAGCAATCCAGCCAGACATTACAGCCAATCTTTATTACTTTGCTGTCTTACTATTGTGCCTGCCAGTAATCAATTAATTAATTTATTAATAATTTTTGTATAAATGCAGAAATAGTGTCACAACACTCTGGTCTAATAGGCACACAACGTTCAAGGATTTATGAATTGAGATCATCTATTATAGAAACAGACCACATTTTTTAATTGATATTTTAATTGATATTTAATTGTCTTTGTTGCATGTATTGTTTGATCATGAGCTAGTAAGGTAAAACCAGAAGTTCTTGTGACCTTAATTAATATTGTGCGAATTTACCCCAAACGAGCACTTCAAATCGCTATGCGGTTACAATTTTTATGATATCAAGACAGCTCAGATGTCTACTCAAGTATACTGGTAACACTTTTGGCCAATCAATATAACCACCATAACAACAACTACAACAAAAACGAAAGCGTCTATGCGTATACATTTGCTGTCTGTTCCATTTCATTTATTGGTGTGAAGAGCAAAACTCTTTTACTTTGGTGTTGAGTGATTGAAATAGTTTGGGATCATAGTGTACACGGATTTATGGCAAGACGATGACAGAAATATCGAACGAATACGCATGCCATGTCTATGCACAATGCGAATTCAATTAGTGCAATGATATTTTCGTCACACAATTTGCACGATTTAAATCATTGCCTGAATTTCTGGTTTTATGGTGCTTGTGGAAATATGGTAATCGCTTTTTGATTGGTCAAGAAAACTGTGACAGAAATTTTTTGTCTTCTGTGTCATGGTAGGGGTCAACAGTTGACAGATCAGCGAGTGAGAAAGAGAAGGTTTGCATTTTGTATTGACAGTTGTTTGAGAATTTTCTTTATTTTTGTTTTTGTTTGATGTGTAGGCTAAGGACTTGCCGACGTTCAAAGACAATGACTTTATTAGTGATGCTCTAAAGATTCATATTGGGGAAGATGCAAAGCGGCAGCTAATGGAGAAGCTTGAGAAAGACACAGCTGTAAGACATGTTTGATAAATATTGAAAATAATTATAAATTGCTAGTAATAAAATACTTATGAATTGTATTTTACATAAACAGACACTGACACACACACACACACACACACACACACACACACACACACACACACACACACACACACACACACACACACACTTTCTGCTACTTGTGTACGAGTTTACGACTTCTCTACTGATTAGAATTCAACCATCGCTTGTGTGCTTGTTCATGTGCATAGAGACCAATACGAAAATGACAATCGTGATGACAGATGGCGCATACATGTTGACTTGTAATTACTCCTTGACACACACACACACACACACACACACACACACACACACACACACACACACACACACACACACACACACACACACACACTGTCTTCGATGCTTTAAAAATGCAACAATCAATTATTCTTTGTTTTTGTAGTTTTTGACTCGTCTAAAACTAATGGACTACAGTTTGTTATTGGGAATTCACGACTGTACTCAGGCTCAGATGGATGACTTCGATGATGACGAAAATGACGACGAAACCGAGGAAGAAGGAGCATCAGGAGACGACGGAATAGGAGCAGATGCGAATGCCGGCGCCGTGACAGGAACCGGGAAAGCAATAACTTTGCCATCAGAACAGACGACAGCCGAAGTGGCAGCAGCCGTGTCCGGTGAGGCTTGACATACATGTCACTATGCACCACTTGAAGCCAAACATTTATGTGGACCAGCAAACATGCATTACAGAAACTGAGTTTTTTGTTAGCAGCTGTTACTCATTTGATCATCTAATACACAAGTTAACTGTATTGGTCCTCACTTATCTGACTTTAAGCAGACAGCAGCTATTAAAGATAGGGTTGGACACTGTAGCCGTGGATTTTTCGCAAGGAAATTTTATGATTTCACGAACAAAGCTGCCGATTACAAAAATTTAATTTACAAATAATTTTGCGATGTGTAATGAATGTGCACGGTCATGTGCACGTGTGTGTGCATACTACATGTGTTGAGCAAGTGGCATGAATTCTCTGTCAGGTGACTTTTCTTTGTTACCTTGATGACAAGTGACTCCCAAGGGCAAGAAATACGAGAATTGATGCTTGGTACGGCAAGTGCAATTGTGTTTTCTGGCGAGCTTCTGTAAAGCCAACCAGCCATCTGCTTCACAGAAGTGAAAAAGGTTATGGTAATTATTCTGCAGAAACTCGCAATTTAAAAAATGGCTAACGAAGTCAACGTTGTTACGAAGATGCAAGTTATGAAGGAACTTAGTGTTCAATGGGTACTTGGTTTTCTGATTATATTGCATGCTGGAAAACCAGACGTTATATGAAATGGTTTCAAGGTGGCTGGTACACTGGCGGCTCTTGTGACAGTGAGAACTTGTGTTGTTGTTTTGAATAGTTTGAGATTAATAGATAGCATTTGGTGGCCCATCCAGTTGTGCCTTTCATTAACCCTTGACTCCCAAACTTGTGCTTACACTTATTAGTCTGCAGTGGTAAATCATGTCACACAAAGAGTTCCTCTTTCATCAGCAGCAAAGTTTCTGATCTGGCAGAACCAGAACCAAGGCAGAGCCAGAGCCACGGATGAGCCAGAGCCAGGGCCATGGCAAAGCCAGAGGCACGGCCAAGGCAGAGCCAGAGCCATGGCAAGGCCTGAGCCAAGGCAGAGCTAGAGCCAGAGGCATAGCCAGAACTAAAGCATAACCAGAACCAAGGCAGAGCCAGTACCATTGCAGAGCCTGAACCACGGCATAGCCAGAGCCAAGGCATAGCCAGAACCACGGCATAGCTAGAGCCATCGCAAGGCCTGAGCCAAGGCAGAGCCAGAAATACGGCATAGTCGTATGTGCAGGATGATGGAGGTCAGATATGCGATTGGATATGTGAAGGTTGGATAAGTGAGGGTAATACACTGTAGTACTTTGTGAAGGTGTCGATGTGTCTCAAGAAATTTATGCCACGGTTTTCTCATACTGTAATGAGTTGGTTCAAACTATTGGTGAGAATCACTGTTGGACTGTATACATTATAATATGCAATGTCATGCGATTTAGAGTATTAATCAGTTTGTGTTGTATGGTAGGTAAAACTGTGGGTTTGCTGGTAAGTATTGTGTTTGATTTAGGTCTTCCCAGACCTCACATTGCATTGAATGGAAAGGCTGCGGCAGCTGCTATTGAGCAGGGAATGTGTCCAGTTGTTGACTTATCAGTTGATGTTTTTGCTGTCATGTCTAATGATGGTATGATGTGATTTATGGCATTTGGATGATAAGATAGGGTGATTGGTGGATAACAGTAGTGGGTGAATAGACAGGTAGACAGGTAGACAGAGAGACAAAGAGACAGAGAGTCAGGCAGACCGACTGACAGACCAACCAACAGACAGAGAGACAGACAGACAGACATTCACTTGAATGGTGAAGGTGCAAGCGCCGGGCGGGCAGGCAAAGACATATGACTCACACACACACACACACACACACACACACACACACACACACACACACGCACGCACACGCACGCACGCATTCACACCAATCCTGAATAGACGTCATAATAATTGGGTTACTATTGATGGATTTATTGGTTGATATTGATGTTCTAGAGTCTGAACCATTGATCTACTTTTGTGGACTTATTGACATGTTGACTCAGTATGGAGCTCGGAAGAGAGCAGCCCATGCAGCCAAGACCATGAAACACGGGGTGAGACGTTTGTCTAACTGACCACGTTTATGTACATTGTGCAATGAATCATTGTCCTAGACAAATGCGGAGATATCAACCGTGAGACCTGAGCAGTATGCAAAACGGTTTTTGGACTTTGTATCAAGAATTGTCGAGTAGTAGGATCAGGTGAATAGTACTGGATTAATTATTGTAAGGATGGTAAACTGCGTGTGGCGGGCAGTAATTTGAAAGTGAGATTTTGGATGTGTGTCTGCATCTGAGTATATTATTAGTAGTAATTTGACATGTTAGTCTTAGATCAGTATTGTCTAATACAGGACTTCTTATATGTATTGTTATATACATTGTGATCGTGAGTGTATTAGATATGTATTGGTTGCCTGTTCCAGCGATCTACAGAGGGATTGGAGTGGTCAAGAGCTGTGTGTGTGTGTGTGTGTGTGTGTGTGTGTGTGTGTGTGTGTGTGTGTGTGTGTGTGTGTGTGTGTGTACATGTGTACTTGACAAAATTTTAGATGGAAAGAGCATAAGGCAGCGAGCGTGAGTTGAGATGGGAAAGAATTGAAAACTCTGATAGCTGGTCATCAAGTAACTGACAAATCAAAAGACCAGTAACTCAAAGCAAAAAGTATGGAGTGCATCAACATTGATAGTTCCTCATAACTAGCTACATGCAATCAATACAAAGGTAGGTAGTTAATGTAAGCAATAATCAATCCTCATCGGTTCCATCAAGATCATCGAGTCCTCTCTTGGATGGTGGAATAAGATGAAATGGCAGCTGGTCAGGAAGATCGTGTCCTTCCTTCTTTGCATTGATGAGGAACATGGCGATGGCGAATTCATCTTGATCTAGCATTCCATCCTTGTCAGTGTCAGCCAGCGTCCAGATCTTTTTTAAAACGGAGTTTGGCAACTTAGACTTTACCATCTCTTCTCGTACTTTAAGACCCGTCAGCTTTCCATCCTTTGGTTCCAAAGCAAAGAACTTTTTATCGGAATTAGACTTGTGCTCTTCTATTATCCATTCCTCAGATCCTTGGCCAACACGAAGTGAGAAAATGTCATCACCAGAGAAGGGATCAGTCGTATCTTTCTCTCTACTGCCAAATGCTCCGCCTGTGATGATTTGATTTGGATCTTCTTCTTGGGGCATCATCTTCATGATTTCTGCAATATCCATTGCCATCATTTCATCGACTTTATCAATAAGACGAGGATTTAACTTTGCAAATGAACTAAAATCATACTCTTCCAGTTGACTCTGGAACTTACTTACTGATGGAAAGTCACCATGTGAGACATTGGCTTCACGTCGGACCTGATCATAGACCGACTTTAGGTCCTTGATCAGTGAATCTTTCTTAGACTTTTTGCCGAAGAATGATGGCATCGCACTTTTCAATTTCGATATAACAAAGCAGTGAACCTTAGCAAGACGAGCTCTTCGGATCAGATCATTCACCTTCCGAGTAGCATCCCGTCGCTGCAATTGCTGCATGTCATGAAATAGATCCTCTTCTTCTGCTTCAAACAGCTTTCTCATGTCATCGACATGGAGAGGCCGATCCCAGAATGAACCGACGTAGACCCTTGCAACTTCAGGTGTCGACAGGACCTTTCCAAGAGACCACATGAGAGCTCCATAAACTCGCATCAGCTGTTGTGTCGTCACCAAATCCGCCTTATTCAGAACGATTCGAATTTTCTCCTCGTTGCCTTTCAGACTTGCAATACAACGACGAAATTCATCACTGATATCAAGCTTGTGAGCATCAAACAGTAGAATGATCATTGCTGATCTCTGAGCAAACCACTCAATAACTCCCTCGAAATCATATCCACGAGCTGTGCGCTGCTTCTCACCAGACAACACTCCCGGAGTATCAATAAGTGTTATACCCTCCAATACGGGACTGTTGGCAGCGGAGCATTCAAACCTCTGGAGGAATGAGTTACCAAATCTCTCGAGAGTGCGAAACTGCTTAGTCGGATCGGCAGCCAGAACGTTTCCTGGTATAACTCGGTCATCCTCACTATGCATGACGGCGACAAAACGATCCGTCGTGGGCTCAGGACCGATTCTCATACCCGGAAAGTCATTTTCCAAAAGATACCGAATAAACGACGTCTTCCCGACCGAATATTGACCAATGAGTAAAACCATGGGCTTCGCTTCGAAATCAGGCGCCGACATTGGAGGATAGTGGAAATCACTGAAGCGATATGTTGCTTCTAGTGGCTTGAGTTTCTCTTTGTAACATTTCCAGAGGCCTTCGTTGACAGAGTTGAATATGAGAGGCTCTCGCTTGCGACGGTCGTCTCTTCGTAGCCAGCTAAACATGACAGAGAGAGGAAGACGAAACGAAAATGACTAGATGAGTGAAACATGCAATGACTGGTCGGTTACTCATCGAACAGCGTGCATACTCAACGCCTGCGTAGTCGCTGTGGATTGCAGCCCCGGATGACCTGCCAATGATGTCAATGCATCCGGGGCTGCAATCCAATGGATGGCAGTTTATGCGGGGCTGCACACTGACGAGGCTTCTCTCTGTTCACGTTGACATTGCGCTCTGAAAATCTGTAATAACTTCTGCGCAACAGGGCGGACAGTGACGACCTTGGCAGACCTGCCAACCTGGCAGTGTCAAAATGCGTGAGTTTGCAGGAAAAAATGCGGGAGAATGCGGGAGTTTAAATTTTTGGGACACGCCTACAATAGCATTAATATCAATAAATTTATATCGTAATAACTGTTAAATAATATATAAAAAATAATGTCTAATTATCAAAATTTAACTATTTGCATGCCCGGTTGGAGTAGAAAACATGAATTAATTTAATTATAGTGCAACAAATGTTTAACCGATTGATTAATGTGCCTAATTAGCGACACACAGCATCAACACCAATTACTAAACATAATAGTTAACTAATTAAACACAGAACTTATACTGTACGTACTACTGCCTGTTATAAAAATCTAAGAACAAAGTACATGCACATTCTCGTGGCTAGTTGGGATGTTCTGGATTCTATTTTCTTGTGGCCTTCTTCAATCGCTTTTCCAGCAATACATATGGTAATTAGGTAGCCAGTCCCGCCCCTTTTCCACTTCTGACCGACTCTACCTTCTATGTCGATATTTTGAACAAGTATGTTATGAAAGAGCCGGATGAAGAGAGGGGCTGGCACATAGAAATTGATATTGGGATATCGAGTATGTACGTACACATGCATGTACTAAAACTGTAAGGTACACAGAACAGGCACGCCCATTATTTTGGTCACACCCACCAATGGTCAGAATGCGGGAGATTTGATGCCAAATACGAGTAGGTGGGAGAAGGGTCCCAAATGCGGGAGTCTCCCGCTCAATGTGGGAGAGTTGGCAACTCTGCCTTGGTAGCCGTAGAAACCGCAAGTTCCCGGATTTCCTATAGTTAGGGTAACGGCGGCATTTACACAGGCGGTGTGATAAGGCTTTTGCATATCAAGAGTTGTAGGGTTTTAAATTAATTAACCCATTTTAAGAAGGTATGACTTTACAACAAGAATGTTGTTAATAGAGGAAGTAGCCAATTAGCAAGGTCACTAGAAGACAGTTGCTCTTGTTTTGAGAGTAGCTTGTATTTCTTCTCGTTTTGTTTCGTCTTGATAGCCTGCGACTTCCTCTACTGTTGCCTCGCTAGCATCTTCCTATCGTAACATGACCTCTAGATTGTACATTTAATAGGGTACATGGTATCACTTAAATAATTAATTAACATCTGAGTGTGGTAAACAAATACAGCTGCACATTGGTCACTTCCGAAGACAGAGACGCGACTGTCACGTACCTGCTAAACCACGTGAGTTGGGTACAGTACGTGTACGTAAATTATTAGAGTAAAGTAATTTTAGTAGTTTTAGCTAATAACTAACTCTATCTAATAAATTTTAGGTATGTAAACATTTTGCAATCATTAATCCCTCTTCTAGACAAATGTAATATCTTGAAATTAAGAAATTAATTAATTAAAGAGATGTGAAGTTTTTTGTAGTGTAGGAATTGATGTGTACTGATGATAGGTTAAGTTGTCAAAATGATAAAATTTTATGTATGGATTTCTGTGACCAATTGGAGTTAATTAAATTGTAGTAACTAATTATACATGCTTCACACAGCATCTAGTGACAGAAACTAAACATTGAGAACCATGCTTAAGGCAGCATTTTTTATAGTTGAAAGCTGATTGGAGAGACTATATTACGAAGGGTTGCTGGCTGCATATTTATTGTCAAACTTAGTAATGAAAGACTAGCAATGATATAGAAAACACATACACCACTATGGATAGCTCACAACAATTGACTTGCTACATGCAACTATTACAAAAGTAAAATAATCAATCCCTGTCAGTGTCATTTCCATCTACTTGATTGGGTTCGGGCCTGGATGATGGAATTAGTTCAATTGGGAGCTGGTCAGGAAGATCATGTCCTTCCTGTTTAGAATTAATAAGAAACATGGCGATGGCAAATTCATTTTGATCAAGCATTCCATCCTTATCAACATCAGCAAGTGACCAGATCTTTTTCAAAACAGAGTTTGGTAACTTAGACTTTACCATCTCTTCTCGTGCTTTGAGACTCGACAGCTTTCCATCCTTTGGTTCCAAAGCAAAGAACTGTTTATCATATTCAGCGCTAGCCATGTGATCTCGTTTCAGTTCCTCCCATCTGGTAACAAATACCCATTGTTCAGGTTGTTGACGGCCACAAAGTAAAAGAAGATCATTATTGGAGATAGAATCATCACCAGAGAAAGGATTGGTTAAGTCATCCTCTGTAGTGCCAAATGCTCCACCTGTAATGGCTTGATTTGGAACTTGTTCTTGTGACATTTCTTTCATGATTTCTGCAATATCTACTGCCATCATCTCATCAACTTTTGTAACAAGGTGGGTATTTAACTTTGAAAATGTACTGAAGTCATATGCCTTCAGTTGATCCTGAAAGTTAGATAGAGGTGGAAAGTCACCTTGTGAGATCTTAGCCTCACGTTGGACTTGATCATAGACTGACTTTAAGTCCTTGATTAATGCTTCTTTCGTAGACTGCTTCCAAAAGAATGATGGCATTTGACTCTTCAATTTGGATATAAGAAAGCAATGAGCTTTAGCAAGACGAGCTCTTCGAATCAGATCATTCACCTTCTGTGTAACATCCTGTTTCTGCAATTCTTGGATGTCATGAAAAAGATCCTCTTGTTCTGCTTCAAACAGGTTTTTCATATCATCAATTTGAAAAGGTCGATCCCAAAACGAACCTACGTAAACCCTTGCAACTTCAGGAGTTCCTAGGACCTTTCCAAGAGACCACATGAGAGCTCCATTGACTCTTATTAGCTCTTGTGTTGTCACCATGTCCGCTTTATTCAATACAATTCGAATTTTCTCCTCATTACCTTTCAGACTTCCAATACAACGACAAAATTCATCACTGATATCAAGCTTGTGAGCATCAAAAAGAAGAATGATCATCACCGATCTCTGAGCAAACCACTCAATAACCCCCTCGAAATCATACCCACGGGCTGTGCGCTGCTTCTCGCCAGACAACACTCCCGGAGTATCAATAAGTGTTACCCTCTCTAATACTGGACTGTTGGTTGCGGAGCATTCAAATTTCTGCAGGAATGAGTTTCCAAACTTCTCGAGGCTGCGAAATTGCTTAGTGGGGTCAGCAGCCAGGACGTTTCCTGGTATAACTCGATCATTTTCACTATGCATGACAGCAACAAAACGATCTGTCGTTGGCTCAGGGCCAATTCTCATACCTGGAAAGTCTCTTTCCAATAGATACCGAATAAACGACGACTTCCCGACTGAATATTGACCCATCAGTAGAACCATCGGCTTCGCTTCGAAATCAGGTGCCGACATTGGAGGATAGTGGAAATCACTGAAGAGGTATGTTGCTTCGAGAGGCTGCAGTTTGTCGTTGTAACATTTCCAAAGACGTTCAGTGACTGTGGTGAATGTGAGAGGCTCTCGTTTGCGACTGTCGTTTCTTGCTAGCCAACTAAACATGATTGCAGTAGGGCAGACTAAATGAATGCACGACTAGTGTAGCTTTGTATCCTCTCCTCGAGCTACGCTACCTGCAGTCTGCAGCCTGCAACACGTCACGTGACTGCATATAAAGCACGCGCTCAGCCATCGAGTTGTATAAATTCACTTGTTTTTATTAATGTTAATCTAATTACCTAGTTATACTGGTACATGTACCCGTTTCCTAAGACGTGTGCGTTGTTGCAAATTATGTCACGCGACGCAGACGTAACACTTACCCTATGTCCAAAAATAGATACGTGATGCAACATACCCTTTCGTCATAGTTGTCCTCAACGCTGATTGGTTGCTGGGTCGCTTTCTTCCCTGTAGGGTCTCAACGAGACGTCACTTGGAACTGATCCAAACTTGTGAGAGCTACTCAAGGGTTGTCAGTCCATCCCGGCGACATAAAGCCAACGTTTGACCATCAGTGAGGCCAACAATCAGTGAACGATCATGTCAGCGACGATGTTCGTGGCCGAAATCGCGAGCCCAATAAGCGACAGACAAATGAAGTCGCCGAGAGTGAAAATCGCGAAGCCAGCGCAGCCATCAGCGTCAGGAAAAAGACGACCGAGTCGTGGGTCAGTCCCAATTCCTGCCAAATCTCGAAATGCGTTTCTTCCCCACTCTCCACCCCTCGGGTCCAGTCCCAGGACGCCGCCTCGACGTTCAGTCTGGCTGGAAGAGCAACCGAGCGAGCGATACGCCGGGCCCAAGTTCAGTTCACCTCCCCATCCGAGCGCGCTACCACAACCGCCGGCTCATTGGCTTGAAGACAACGCAATGGGAGAAATTGTACTCGAACAATCAGAAAACAAGCGGTGCCTTGAGATTGAGAGACACCTAAGGAAAATGCTGAAGGTGTGATTGCTGTGTTAGACTCTAATGTGTCGGATCCTCATGCCATGGCTAAGCAATTCCCTAGTAATGACTTGATTGTGAGATTTTCTTAGTGCATAGAACTGAAGTGTAGAGACAGTGTTTATCGAATTTTACTTTTCTACTTGGTTGTGATTGTCCCTGCTAGGCAGGCGACGTTTTTGCTGGTGAAATTGTTGCTGTACAGTTGATGTACATTGTAGATACGTGACTCGTATTGTCATGATTTTACTGGCAGTAGACATATCCTGATGTAGAGATGCTGTGTAATAGATGCATTTGAAAGAGGTAATTGATATCTCGTGGCGTGACGTCACAGCCGCCGAGAATGCTTGTCTGGTAGTCACATAGTGTGCTTGTTGGTGTACGACTTGCTGTAAGCATTTTCATTGTCTCCAGACGTAGACAAGCATGTTGAATGGCTTGACATCGAGTTAATTTATGTAATAATATGCGCATGCGCGTACAAAATGGCGGACGCAGTTCAAGTAAGTTTCAATCTCTGGCGACGTAGAGACGCTGTCGACTCTCTTATTTACCTAGGACGTAAAGCCAGACGCAGATCATATTAATCTAAGAGTGATAGCACAGGTAAATCGACGTCTAGAAGCAAAATGTTTTGCGTTCTGGACATTTGACTAAAAAACCATTTCTCCGGTCGTTAGGATAACAGCGAGGTTCACTTCAAGATTCGTAAAACTACTCAAATGCGGAAGCTGAAGCAAGCATACTGCGATAGACAGGTCAGTTAACTAATTAATGTCTGTCAGTCTCCAAGTTTGTTCACCTGACGAACAGTTTGTAGCAATTTTACACCCCAACAGTTTGAAAATTGTGTGAAACTAGAATTTAGAACCGGACTTGCGCGGACAAACTTTAATTTCTCGCTTCTGTTCGTCTGTGCTGACAGTGATGTCGCGTGATGACGTAATACTTGCTGTATGTTGAAAAACTGCGTGTAGTAAAGCGCGCTACTGATTAGACTTATTGAAACGTAGGCACTGTACGTATAGTACACATAATATAGATTCATTTGTCGTGTTCATGACACTTGAGGCTGCTGTATCACTGCACTTTATCGGTATACACATACAGGGGTGGTGGAAGATTTTTGAATTGAGGAGGCAAATATTCATATCAGACTGCCACCATTTAGATTTTTAACTGAATATGGTTGGTTTGTCATTGATTAATCTGTGACAGAAGTAGCAAAAGGAGCATAGACACAAATCACGACAATGAGTGCTTTCACACACAGGGTTAACTTGGGTTAAGTCGGGTTAACTTTGGTTTAGACTCCAATTACCCTGGTCGTGTGAACGCGAGTTTAGTAAACCCAAGTTAACCCGGGTTAAGACTGGGGCAAAGTGAGGGTTAAGCTAACTTTGGCTTCGAGTAGGGTTAAAGTGGGTTAAGCGAATACATGCCCTAATATATGCAAAAACATGCCCTAGAGTGGATCGCGCTAACGTACAAAATGGCTTGTCCTTCTCATGTTAGGCTATCGGCGTTACTGCTTTCCTAGTCTCCAGCAGAAACTTCAAGCAATCGATGTATTCGCTCTACTCTAGATCTTCTGCATCTAATTACCCGTGTTCTATGTGTGAACGCAAGTTGGGTGGAGTGGAGTTGTCATAACTCTACTCGAGTTAACCCTGTGTGTGAAAGCACTCAATGTGTATCAAGTGAGTCAACTGCAACACCATCCAATAGTATTTCTACTTGCAAGCAACAAACTTCTAAAATATTTTCTTTGAAGGACGATGCTCTCAATCTGATATTGAAGGGGTAAGCACCCCTCCTTCCCCCTTCCTGGTTCCTTCGCCCCTTACATACTCTGCTGTGTGTTAGACTGTCTTGTCTGCGACCATTCCGTTTGCGAAACTGCTAGACACGATGTGTTTAATTAACTAGGGTTTGCAACTGAATTCCGTTCGCTTTCTGTTCGATGGTTCACGGTTGGAGGATGACTCCACACCAAAACAGGTAGGACAGTCACTATCTAGATGTCATATTGGTTGATTGGTGAGGATGCTTATTGCACGTGCTCAGCTTGAGATGGAGGACGATGATGTTATTGAAGTGATGCAGGAGCAAACAGGAGGAGACAGCTGAGTTTGACAAGTGCTATGCTACCGACTTACATGTTGACTGCAGTGGTACACTGCTTCTAAATGCATGTTATTTGATTAGATTTGCTGTTTTGTGACATAGAAATCTCGGTCGTCTCATCTATACACCTCATACATATATATGTACCACACTCGAATGCCTATTGTTGTGTCGCCCTGCCATGGCATGTGTAGCATTAAATGAAGAAATTATTGACATGATGTGTTGCTATGCGTGCGAGTTTCCATATTTCCTTCTCTATGAGTGTATTGTGTTGTACGGTTTCAATTTGAATTCAAGTATTTTGTTTTAATATTGCTAATTAGAAGTATGCCCGATCTCTCGGCTCTTATGTAACTCTATGGTACAATCGTCCTTTCAGTTTCTTTCTTGTGCGTGTGTTCTGTGTGACTGCATTACGACTTCCGACATGGAACCAAGGCAAACCAAACTCTCTGTACAACACACAAGTCTTCGTGACCCACCAGATTGTTAAAGAACGCAAAGAAACCTTACCGATCTGGTAACAATGGCAGTGGTTGTCCAAATGCGCTTACAACAATTTCATCTTGTACTTCCAATGTTTGAACTAAAGGAAACCACAATAATGTAGAGGTGAATTGTCATTTTCATGGTGACAGTGTAGCCTGCCTGTGAATGAAGTTTGCTACTATAAAAGGAGATGACCTGCATGTATGGTGAATATTTTGCTTCAAACTGTGCTAAGTCACGTGACCACCAATGTAATCACGTGACCAATCCATCTATTTTGTCAGGAGACAAAATGTCCTGTTGGTACTACTACAAGAGATCAAACTCTGCAACAGTGGCTCCTAAAAACAATACACCACTTGCTAATATTTGTTATAAAGATTGGCTGCTCTGTAATGACATCATGGCATTCCAGGCCAATGGGGAAAAGACTTGTATGACCTATAGATTGAGCCATACTACATAGTCTCGAAAGTCTGGCCGATAAGAAATGTACCGTATTCGATTAAACGCTGACCTCAAATAAATGCCTCCGCTAAGTGTACAGATAAATTATAAACCCCGCATTTCATCTACAGCTCGAATTTTGGAGGAAAAATCATTCGACTTCTTCATAGGCATATGTGAAGCAAAAGTTTCGTTAGACTACTCGGATACTGCTTCACCACATGACGTCTCAAGGTGTGCAATGGGTAGAAAGCCTTTAACAAATAAACGGCACCCTCGCTTTAATGCCACAGTTGGAGCTCTAGCTAAAAATATACGGTATTAACAATTTTATTTAATTTTTGTTTTGTATTTTTGATTGTAACATTATGGCAACTAAATTAACATGAGAAGAAAGAATAGAGAAAGAATAATCTAGTGGTTTTCATTTATATTCTGGCCAGACTGTTGGGACACCGAGTCTATCCTCCAATAGGAGCATTGTAATGTCAATTGATTGGTGACTTGCTGGCTTGCAATGTCACACCACAATTTTAATGAAACATTAAACACAATTTTAATTAAACATTATTTTCAGGTAAATGGATCATGCATGATGGTGATAAACAGTTCTGCTGCAACTTACGGTTATTAGGGTTTGGAAGAAACGTCGTCACTGTTGCATCGTCGTCTACCTTGACCTGTACACACTTGACTTTTGGCACGTTTCCATTACTGTATCGCCGTTTTAGAGCCTCCTGCTGTCTCTGCTCTCGAATTCTCCGTATGTCCCACCTGCCACGACAATTTCTGTATTTAACACCCAGTGAAAATGAGGAAATTATTTGTTCTTACTTCTTGATTCTCTTCTCCTCTGCTTCGCTTTTGTTGTGTCGCTTTAGATACGCACTATCTGATATGTCCTCCGTGTATGCACTTCGTGCATGTTTCATTTTCACTCTGCAGCTGTTGACATTTCTCCACTTTGGAACTACAAACATCACAAGAATATATCAAGAAAAAGTAATCTACTTCCAACTTTTCGTCATATTGTTGCTTGGCATCTCTACTTGCCAATTACATGTCATGTGACTACCGTGCCTCACATTTCATACATCAGTGTGTTTCTTATTGGCCATGTCTATATTGCATGTACCATTTGTGAACCGTAAACCATTCATGCAACCATCATGAAGTTATTGATATTAAACTCATCAGTTGAACCTTATCGAAAGATCTGCAATAGTGCATATGCAGTGCAGTACTGTCAACCCATACCCTTTATCATTGGGCCTTGTGATGCCTTCGATAAATCCATGTCATCCATACTCTGACCCCTGAATGTTCCTTCATGTAAGATGGTCAGAAATTTCGTTCGTATGCAGTTCATTTCTCTTACAGCTTGTGCAACAGGAACCTCATCATCATGTCCATTGTGATGTTCAAGTGATGTCAGAGGTGACGACGGCCCACTTGGTGAGACCGCAGATGCAGGAGTGGATGGATTAGATGAATCAACTGACATATTTGTGTAGCTAGGTATTGCCAGAGATGGCCCCACAAAAGGATCATCCGCCTCAGGAAATTCCAACATAATCGATTCCGTTTGGTCAGCCATCTCTACGGGTATTGCAGCTTTAGATGTTCTATTCACACTGCCTGACAGCAGTCCACACTCCGATACAACATTTAAGGTTTGAAAGATTTCTTTCTTCTCTACAGGTTCATATTGTTTGTCCTGTAGGGTCACCTCACCAAATGGACTCGTCTTCTCAAGAATGTCACAATCGTCAGAGTCTGCGCAGTTTTGTTTCAGCAGTTTGCTGCAAGCTTTTACGTTAGGTTTATTGCATGTGGTTGATTTCTTTTGCAGCAAAACTATTCTCCGCTCCATTCGTTCAACTTTTACAGCCATCTGGACAAACAAGTAAACAATAAAATTATAAACTTAGCTACAGACGTTAGCTACTAGTGAATTGCTTTGGGTCTATAACATGAGTGCGCGTGCATGCACGCACACACACGCACACACACACACACACACACACACACACACACACACACACACACACACAAAGCACACACACACAAAGCACATACATATGCACACACACACACACACAAAGCACACACACACAAAGCACATACATATGCACACACACACACACACACACACACACACACACACACACACACACACACACACACACACACACAAAGCACCGTCCTTCTTTAAACTTTCATATTTGTATGTATTGTGTTTTCCAACAAAATTCCAAATTCCAAAATTGTAACTTGACCCACACCCCTCTTCTGCTAAAATTAAAGTCACAAACGTCTGATGACATGACACTAAATCTTAACCTCTATTTACAGCTTGTCAGCTGTTAGAACAACAAATACAGTTAACGTTAACGCACGCTAGCCACCGAACTAAAAACATGACGTAATCGTGGGACACTCTACACAAGCACTCAACAATACCTGATCCCGCTGGTTCACAATTCGTGTCAGCTCTGCATCCTTAGCTTTTATTTGCTCCTGAAGTTGCTGAATGAGTTCCAAATGCAGCAACAACAAACGCCTCATCGAGTCGTGTTCGTCGGCCTCTCCCACGCAATCGTGCCACACATTCCCGCCCGGTTGAGGTGGCAACCTCGATGACGTCTTGCTGTTCACTCTATGAGAATTCGAACTCGAACGGCGTGGCAATCGTGCGTGATTTTGATGTGAGTCCGCGTCCGACGGATGCTGGTTTGTAACTTTCGTCTGCACAGTCGGCATCGATTTGCTCACTTGTTTGACCAACTGCCTTTCTAACGTTACTTGGCGATTACGCTGAGTAGCCATACAGCAAAAACTAGGGAAAGAGAAGGACAGTCATAGTTCACCATTGGAATCAACTTGCACGTGACCTAGTCAGATGACGGACCGCGCGGGTCCGCGAGAGCTGACTGACGATGAAAGAAGGAAACTCGCTTGCGACGTGACGTTTGTAACGGATTTCAAGCAACGTCAATTGGAGGAGGAGGCTCGGCGTAACTGGGATTTGTTCTACAAGAGAAATGAGACGCGTTTTTTCAAGGACCGTCACTGGACTGGACGAGAGTTTGAGGAACTGATTGGTGCAGGTGGTGAAAGGAGGAAGACGCTATTAGAGGTCGGATGTGGTGTGGGGAATTTGTTTTATCCACTGCTTGAGGAAGGAGTCGACTTGTTTGTTCATGCTTGTGATTTTTCTCAGAGGGCTGTTCAGTTTGTGAAAGACCATCCTTTGTATGATGAGAGTAGAGTGCACGCCTTTCAGTGTGACGTCACGCGTGACAAGTTGGATGAACACGTGACTGTCGACTGTATTGATATTGCTACTCTTGTCTTTGTTCTCTCATCTGTTCATCCTGACAAAATGTCAACATTTTTGAAAAATGTGCACAGTGTTTTGAAGCGTGATGGTGTTGTTCTTATTCGAGACTATGGACTTTATGACCATGCCATGCTTAGATTTGCACGAGGCCACAAGTTACAAGAGAACTTTTATGTTCGTCAGGATGGCACAAGAGCGTACTATTTTTCAGTTGATAAGATGAAGGAGGTGTTTACTGCTTCTGGCTTTGTAACTGTAAGCTGTGACTACGTCCATAGAGAGACCGTAAATAAGAAAGAAGGGTTATGTGTCCCACGTGTATTTGTACAAGGACGATTTAGCAAAGCGAAGTAAGATGATTATTTCCAGTATTTTTCAATAAATATTTATATTTAGGTAAAATTGTTAATTAATTGTCACTTATGATTTGGCACTAATAATAGACTCTGGTGGTGTATCTGCTACCTAAAGTATCTAGGAGCTATAACATGATTATCAAGTCTACTTGCTGCAACACCTAGATCGTAGATCTACTTCTATGCGACATACAGTATAATTTATAGTGTGATAAGTGCATACACAGGTCGCGTGCGAAATTGTTTAGGTTTTGGGAATTTTACAAAGTGGTCTGGGGACGCGAGGCGAAGCGCTATATCAGAGCCGTACGTACGGCTCTGGGCTGTATGTAAGAGTGCACTACAGAAATCTTTAAAGAGGTCTTTATCCCCACTATTCTTGGGAAGCGCAGACAAAAATTGATTAGGCATTTCTCCAGACCATCGCCGAGAGTGATGGCTGGTAGGGTCTGGTTACGCGAGACTACAGGGCTAAGCACACGTGCACGTTCGCGTGGTTTGGAAGATTACCATTTACCATGCAGAGAAGGAACTGTAAACGACAGAGATCGATGTCTAGCGATACATCTCCCTCAGAGCTGTTTACGTCACATGCTGCCAATCTACTGGAAAAGATGGTCGAATTCAGACACTCAGGAGCTCTCACTGATGTAAACTTGCTCGTCGATGGCTGCACCTTTGAGGCTCACCGTCTTGTACTAGCTGCTGCTAGTCCGTACTTCGCAGCAATGTTTGCTAGCGGGATGACAGAGGCAGGACAGATGAAAGTGGAAATGGAGGGCGTCGACTACGTTGCAATGGAAATGCTTCTGAACTATGTCTATACTGCGGAGGTTGTTCTCGACGAGTCTACCGTGCAGAGTGTTCTTTCTGCAGCGAGAATGCTGCAAATGGATGTAATAGTGGAACAATGTTCTCGTTTTATTGCTGACTGTGTGAATGCTGAGAATTGTCTCGGAATATTTCGGTTTGCTGATCTACACAGTTGTGTCAGTCTGGCTAAAACAGCATGGACATACGCTGTTGAACATTTCGACAATGTTTCGAATGGAGAAGAATTTTTGACCCTAGATTATGAAACTTTGTCCAAATTGCTGGCAGAAGACAGTCTTAACAGCGACGGTGAAGAAAGAGTGTTTCATGCAGCTTTTGATTGGCTACAGTATGATAAAGAATCACGCATTGCGCTTACTGCAGATCTTCTACAACATGTTCGTTTGTTGCGCTTGTCGTGGGCGTTCTTGGTTGAACACATATTAACCAACGATCTCATTGCTGGTAGAGATGACTGTCAGTCGGTTATTGAAGAAATCAAGGTTTACCACTTTACGAAACAGACCAAATCGCATCAGATTCAACCAAGGAATTCATTTAGCAGCAACAAATGTATCTATGTTGTGGGTGGAGAAGCTCGTCCATCGCGTGCTGTATTGAATACAGTCAGCACATTCAAGCCAGACACGCGTGCCTGGAAGTCAGTGTGTCCGATGACTGTGTGCCGTCGTGGAGCTGGTATTGCCATTTTGGGTAATGTGCTCTATGTAGTAGGTGGTAGTGATGGTCAACAAGCTTCGAGTTCTGTTGAAATTTATAACCCAGAGAAGGACACATGGTGTTCGTGCCCTCCAATGAATGAAGCGAGGAGTAGTGTTGCATGTGGAATAGTCAGAGGTGAGATGTATGCTGTTGGTGGTCATGATGGACATTCACAGTGTCTTAGTTCCGTTGAGAAATACAACCCAAAAACCGAGACTTGGACAATCGTTTCACCTATGACGAGTCAACGAAGTATGCTTGGTGTAGCCGTTATAGATGAAATACTGTACGCTATTGGTGGATACGATGGATCAACTGACATTCGTGTGTGTGAGAAGTATGATGGTGATTGCAATTGTTGGATTCCTATTGCATCTATGCAGTCATGCCGATGCCTAGCAGCAGTTGCTGCTCAGTGTCAAACCATTATTGCAGCTGGTGGGACAAATCAGTCACAGCTGCTAGATTCAGTTGAATTCTATATCACAAAAACAGATTCTTGGGTATTTATGACAAGTTTGAGACAATGTCGTATCGGAGCATCACTGGTTGCTTTTGAAGATGATTTATATATCTTGGGAGGACAAGATGAAGTAGGTACCGTTGACATGTTTGACAAGAAGGAGAAAAAGTGGGTTGTCGTGGCTAGTATGGAAAGCAGTAGAAGGCGATTTGGGTGTTGTGGTATGACATAAGATAGGAGACTACTGTAGTAATGTATACAGCAAGCTTAGTGTGACTGGTTTTGATTGGTTGTTTGATGTCATGCATGTTCTAGTAGGAGCACAAAGTTTGAATTATGTCTAAATGAAAGTAGCAATGGGTTTTAGCAATTTTTAGCAGAAGCAGTCATGTGTTAACTTAAATCATATATACAAATTGCAAAGATCTGACGTCACTGTTTGTCGAGTCTTTACCAACAATGTTTCTCGGGATCGCGAGGCTACTGTATGCGCACAAGCATGCCCAGTCTCTAGTCTGACTATGGCGTCTTCTGAATTATCGAAAGCAATGGATGAATTTGGAGTCACTGGAGAACATGTACCATACATTCAGCGTTACTTCAAACGAGGATACGCTATCGGTGAGTCGCGTGAATTCAAACTGAACGCGAGCAGCAATTCCACACAGTTCGATCTTGATTGCAAATCGAATTGTGTCTAGACGTGAAGGGAAGACCCAGGGAAGACCATTGCGTACTACAGCACAGTAACAGGTTTCAGAAAATCGTTCATGTTTACAGGACCTATAGGGATCACGAACTAATTGATTAAATACTTAATCATTAATTAATAAAAATACGTACCATACTGCAAGTGTTGGTTTGAAATTGGAATATCTTTAGGCAGCATCTATGGCAGCATCACTTGAATAGTAATGTGAAGTTAGCAGAGCAATTTGGTGCTTCCTAGCTCAACGTCATTAGATAATATAATATTGTTGTGTACACATACTAGAGACAAAAATAAGTTTATAACTTATACTATATATAAGGACAAAAAGTATGAATATGTTAACCTTGTAGTATAGTACAGTCAGACCTTGTTATTCCGACCATGTTTGTTCCCATGGTTTCTGTCCGACTAACGTGACTGTTGGATTATCTGTAACAAATACACAGCAACCCATTTAATTTGGTTTCACGTGTAGACCTTCATCAGAAAGTGAAGGTGTTGGATTATCGGGTGTCGGAATAACGAGGTCTGACTCTAGTATAGCGAGTCAATTAGAAATGTTGGGAAGAATCAGAGTTACCAACCTGTTTTGTAGAGTAGTGACTGTAACTAATAAAGTGTTTGGCTTGTTTGGTTTGTTTGGAAGACTTTGTAAGGTAGTAGGTACTTGTAGTTGTATGTTGGTAGCGTCGATCACAGATTCATATCTTAACATGAGGTGGGTGTACACCTTGCAGTCCTTGTTTTGAATTCATACCTCACATTATAGTGTAATGTTGTAGTATAGTGCTGATCGCTCAATAAAAGTGTTTTGTTAATTATTGCTTATAGAATGTGTGTTTTGTGTTTGGCACCTTCACATCCGATTGTGTGCAATAAAGATGTTCAGGTGACGAAGGTTGACTACAAGGTAACTAATCGGCTTGACAGAACAAAGAATAAAGTAGTTGGCAAGCGAAAAAGTATGCACATATATTATATGTGAATCAACCGATCATGCAAACTAATTCGTTTTTTGCGTGTGATAGAAGGAGCACAGTGGCTTAATCCATTATCACCTGTCTGCATTGTATATTGTAGTGATGGCAGTCAGTACACTACATACAGGTGAGTAATCCGTCTTATTTTTTGTATACGTACTTTGCTGCATTGAGTGATTGAGAATATGTACGGATTGTTGAGCGTAAATAGTTATCAAAAAATTATAGTACACAAACCTCAGTTTAATAGGAGATTGGATTTGTTTTCAATCAAATTTAGAGAGTCACAACAAAAGTTTTATGGCTCCATTATTTTCTGCCTGTTTACATTGCATGTAAGACAGAATAGCAAAACAGACATGCGGGCAGGCAGACAACTAGATTGGCATATACATACATGTACACAAACCAACCAGTTACTTATATTGTCGCTAGCTGCATTCGATCAAGTTTGCTTGAGATCAATGATCAACTTCTTGTGACGCCAAATCTTCTAAAAGATGCAGTTAGTCATCATGTTTGATTGTTTGTAGTAGTATTACTTTATTGAAGTTGTGTTGACTGCGATTGGTGTAGCCTGAAGCAGAAGGATACTTGGCTATTTTGAGACCAAAGTTTGCTGAAAGTGCCGACATCTTGCAGTATTTAGAAACCGAAGAAAATTATAAGCAAAAGCGACAGCAGAGAGACATGGACGAAGTTTTGAAATGATGTTGTTAATAATAGAGTTTACTTACTGGAAAATTGATGTTTGGTTTTCGTTCTCGAATGATTGCACATTGGATTAGTGGAACTTGCTCATTGTTGCAAGTGTCACGTGATATAGACAGGCCACAGCAGTAGGGATTGCTAGAATAAAAGTTATACAGCACGCAGTACAAGTTTGGAAGTACAATGACAAGGTTTGAGAAATTATTTAATTATTTGTGAACTGAAATTTCTATCTACAAGAGAATGGACATCACGTACTCTCTATGTTGGATTAAATCAAATTTGTTACATGTCCATTTGTCACGCTTTGACTCGTTTCTAAAGTTTTCACTTAAGTCTTTTACCTTTCATGGAGGATGCCGTTGAGTGATGGTCTTCCGACTAAAGGTGCACATTATTTTATTCTCTTTTTTATGATTTGATAGTTGTACCTCACGAATGAAGGCCAAATATTATGGAAGCTGTGGACTCGTGAAGGTTCATGGTTTGAACAAATTCTACACAAAACGGCACAATCATAATTGTTGTAGCTGCAGTCTTTGCTGCTAAAAATTGTTTGCATATTGCTCGCTGGTATTCTGTGTAGCCCCATATGCTCTACTCGACTGGAAAGGGCTTGTGCATGTATAACGTTACACACACGCGCAAGCGCACACAAACACACACACACACACACACACAACACACACACTCAGGTGGATAGAGATAGAAAGGAGGGTCCTGGGGTCAGGATCCCCCGCCTCTTTAACGTTAACGACACGCCCACAGCAGCTGAAATATTGTTTGTTGTGTTATTAAAGTAAGCAAGCGTACCTTAATGCTTTGATGGATGGTTAATTTGTTCAATTCTACTTATCTGCCTATAATTATCTAATGAATATGCTAGAAAATTAACCCTAATACAGATTGAAGTGAGCTTGCTGGTTCCGTAGGTCAAATACAGATTTACCATATTCCGCGAATAGTGCCTTATCCTCATTGTGCCCCATGCTCAAATAGTGCCCCATGCTCAAATAGTGCCCCATGCTCAAATAGTGCCCCATAAAATAAAGCCCCATGATGAGCCTATACGAAATAATAATGCCCCATGCTCGATTAGTGCCCCACTGTGGTAGTATTCAAACCCAGTTATATGCATGCATGTCTATCAATGTGTACGTTTGAGATGAAATGAACACCCATATATAGAACCACTGAATGACGATGAAGATTCAATGTATTCAACATACAAGGAATACGACTCAAGTGAAAATGAAAGTAGCTAGCCAGGGGGTAACTGTAAGATTAGGGGCACATTTGATTGGGCTCTTCCAGCCTCTTCCAGAAGAGGAGTTGTGTGCACGCCCCTCTTCCAACTTCTACGGTTCTGCCGCTATAGTCGGAAGAGCCAACTCTACCGACTCTGTTGCTGGTTGGAAGAGCATGCTCCTCTTCCAGACTCTCTGGAAGAGGCTGGAATAGCCCAATCAAACGTGCCCTAGATTAGATAGTTTTTGGTGTGTGTAGTGTGATGATACGCAAGCAAACAATGCAACAGTCTCCGTGCTTGCGAAATAATAATGCCCATGCTCGAATTGTGCCCCATGTCCAAATAGTGCCCCATGTTTCAGAACTATGAAAAATAGTACCACATGGGGCTCTGTTCGTGGAAATACGGTAGCTGCTATAGGGTGTGGCTCGTGCAGACACCATTGGCCCCTCTCTTTTGAAAATTTCTGATCCCCGCCTGCACACCTGTTTTGGAATGCAACGGGTGTTTCACACTGTTGATTGAGTCAGCACGTAAATTTTAACAGCGCAGCTGTTCTATAGCAACATCAACAACTATAAGCAAGCAATGTTCTACAAACTAAAAAAATTCTGTCAAACTTAAAAAAAACTATTTCTTGCAGCAGCTACTAACTAATCAGAAACAATTAAGAACAACACATGCAGAATCATCAGTGTACTTTCACCCACAGCAGTGCCAAACAGAAAGACTACACAGCAAACATGCAAACTTTAGTGGTAGAATGGCGCCTGGCAACTTGTCCCTAGAAGATTGCCGACACTAGCACCATAATAATGAGAAATGCTGTGCCTACTCCCATCATCATAGCGTTGCTGCACTGTGGGACGTCCGAGGTCCAGGCACCATCTAAGCAAGTGGAATTGTTGTTTCCAACTACATCATAACCCTCCTCGCAGCTGTAAGCAATAGTTGTGCCATTGGAAACGTATGTGGCTGCTAGTGGATTGCAAATGCCATGTGCAGGACAAGCTCTTACTGCACAGTCTTCCACACCAACACATTGTGGTGGGGTAGAAGACCACAGACCATCTGGTAGACATGTGATAGATGGATATCCTTCTAGCCTATAGTCTTCTTCACAGCTGTAGATAATGACGGTTCCGTTGGGATATTTTCCAGCTCCTTTAGGTCGACAATGAGCATGAAGGGGACAGGCAGGTTCATCGCAATCTATATATAGAAACAGATAGTAATGTAGCTATTTCATATGTCATGTGATTATTTAGCAAGTTTCTTGCATCTTCGTATGTCTGATGTCTGTAAAGCTTTAGTCTATCTATCAAATCTTTAGTTAATTTGGATGTGTGTATTTGTTTATTGAAACCACGTTCGTATATGTGTCACATGTTGCATTTCCACATTCATTTCAGGGTTTTATACAGAAATTTCATATTGGTAGGGAAAATGGTAGGGTGTCACGTGTCAGCAAGCAACTATTTTGGGGTTACCATATTTGAAGAAATGGGCGGAGTTTGTGTTAACTAAAGTCGAATGAACACTGGTCCCTGGTAACATTGATATTCTAGATACTCATAGTTAGGAAGTTAGTTGCGTGTATTGTTAATGTCTGTATGGTGGTGTGAGCTATACGCTGGTTCCTCTTTCTTGTTCATTGCGTTTCTTCCGCTTCACGCGTGTACCTACTCACCTTATCCTTTAATTAAACAACTCGTGACATAGGGCAACGCCCATTCTTTCTATTGTTTTTAATTTGGTCTATCACCATGTCTTCCAATATATTAGACAAGACTTCAGAATCATCTGACGGAGGGAACCGGAAGCATCTCATGAGAATAGCAATCAAATATCCCCATCGAAATAGCTAATTTCGATGGCAGTTGTTGATGTGTTTGTTATTAACTAGGTAAAGCCAGAAAATTGAAATTGTAAACAGAGGTTACATGATCTAGCTGAGCACGTTAGTAGATGACCATGCAAGCAGCGTCATTGGGTACTTTTTCTGACTGTAGTCTAACATGCCATTTGTTGCAGTATTATTGCTATCGACGTTTCTAGTGACGTAATTATAGTTCAATTCGTGGGGGAAATTCTCTAGCAGAAGGATGTCTGTATAAAACCCTGCGTTTTTATTCTAATACTCGCTAGTCTGCAGCTTCACTGTGTAGACACATGTTTCTCTGTGTTAATTGTCATCAGTGTGAGACTGTCTCTCTTCTATTTCCCTCCCTCCCTCCCTCCTCCCTCCTCTCTCCCTCCCTCTCTCTCTTCTTCCCTCCCTCCCTCTCTCTATCACACACACACACGCACGCACGCACAAACACTGCTCGTCTGGCAGCCTTTTTATGTTTGAATTTGTTTACATATTTATTGCTGCTGCTGCTACTGCTGTATTAATTGTTTTCAGCTTGTGCTCTATATTGTCTAGCCTCGCAAGCCAGGCTCTTCCGCGCAGTCGCTGAGCTAAACGCACGTGAATCACACGAGGAGGAGGAGCTTTTACCGGGATTGGTCTGGTAGCTTTCGAGAACGTCATAGTGACGTGGGACCCCGGATTCGGTTTTATAGCTTGATAAAGCTAATTCCATTTCCTAAAGAGCTTGTTAGTGTAATTGCGTGTGATACATGAAGCAGAGAGGAAGCCCTCCGCGGAGAGCGCGTGAACAGGAAAGCCAGTGAAGCTGTTGATGGACAAAGTGCTGGTGAATAATGAGCCCAGGAATGGCCTACATGAGACTGGTCCGCTGAACCTACACTCTCCAGCAACGTTTCTTTCTACTGAACTCATCTGCAGGTTTGCGCGAATTAGAACCGACATAGAAGTGTTCACCACTCTTGCGCGTCTACTCTGACATCTATAGTCTGATAGGGAAATGGTGTGAGAACTGCCGGCCCTGTTTCACTCAACGGTTCTTCAAAGCAGTGGCATAAAGCTTGTTGACTTCTCCACGTCATGATTAGATTGGCGTGTATTGCTAACGCAGTCTATCTGACGGTACTTTTGACTCAGCAAGCGGCTCTTTTGTACGATATTGGCTTTTGTCACGGTGAACTGGAGACATATAAGGCATGGGAAAACAGCAGTGCAGTGGACCTACCATGTTCAGGAAGTGTAGAGTTGACTCGTAGTTGCATGTGTTGTGTACTACGTACGACTTGTTTCAATGCACGGACTCTGACTGCTACACATACACTAACGGCTTACAATGAGTTCATTTCTCAAACTACCGCGCTGCGGATCTAGATTCGGCGGTGTACTGTTGGCAAAACTGAATGCTGAAATGAAGTCGTGACACTGCAGAATATTAATGGCCGAGTTGTCTAGCTAGATACTAGAAGCGACCGATGATGTCAACTACGTACTTCGTGCAAAACAAGCAAGTGCGTGAAGCGATGTCGCGTGTTCTCAACTTCCGTACGTACATGCTTACCTAATCGAATTAGCTTTATCAAGCTATGAAACCGGATCCGGGGTCACACATCACTATGACGTTCTCGAAAGCGACCAGGCTCTTCTCGCGCTGGAGCAATTTCGGTAAAAGCTCCTCCTCCTCGCGAGATTCACGTGCGTTTGCTCAGCGACTGCGCGGAACACCCTGGCTTGCGAGGCTACTCATCGTCTCTCTAACCTGCCGAGTTGTCTATTTACTCTTTTAGTCGTGTGGTGTATAGCTCACCTGTAGTTAAGTGGTCTGAGCAGGGCTAAATACAAATCGCTCATCAGCTATCATGAACAAAATCAATCGTTAATTACTAGTATATCTTACTATGTTTGCGCCATCTCCGACTTTTACTCGTATGCGCATACCCCGTGTTCCGCAATGGTCACTTTGCGTGCAGATGAAAAAATAGGTTGTGTTGGTTACTGTTTCGGGCAGTTGGATAGTACAATTGACTTGACCTTGCTGTTTGGGCTTGGGAAGACACTGCGGTTGGATAGGATTGGGACCACACTGTTTGAACTCGTTCTCAAACACTTGGGCTACGGAATGGTCGGAGACATAATACTGAAAGGTTAACTCAGCTCCGGCTGCTACTTTTATCGGAGGGTATTCGGCTTCAAGAGGTGATATAGGATGCCAATCTATCAGTGCTGTCATTGCGTCTGCACTGACTTTAGCAAGATTTAAATAATCTTGCTTAGACAAAATGTTTCCATACGTAAGCTGTGGAGCTTTCACATCCGGCAGAGAAGCAGCGTTGGTTTGTAGTCTGGTTTTTAGTTGTGTGCGGAGATCATTTGCCAAAATTCCAGACGACAAATCGACGGGGTCTTGATCCTTGCCGTAAACGTCAACAAAAACCGCGTGGGAAACATCAAACGGTCGGGAGAAGAAATTCGGAAAATTTCCCAAATTGACGTTCTTCTGTGAGCTGACGGGAAGAGACGGACACCAAGCTCTGCATGTCGGAGACGTGCACTTTGACGGCATAGCACGCCACATGGCCACCTCACTGACTATGTTGTCTTCCGTCAATAGCGAGTTTGCGCTTTTGTTGCCAGTTATGCCGTTGGGATCGACGATAAGACGAACCGAGTAGGCTTTGTCGTGAGCGACGGGAAGCTGGGTGAAATGCGCAAAAAGAGCTTTTGTACCTGGTTGGGGTGTCTCATCGCAAAAGTCTGTAGTAAACGTGTTGTCATACGTATAGTACATGGTTGCTTCGTAGTCGACTAGTTCCTCAAACGTCCAATCAAAAAACGGATAGAAGGTATCTGTCTTGCTAAGAAATACGCTTGTAAAGTCGTCGTTTGATTTCTCCCATCCCGCCCAGATTCTGTCAATGTTAGTGTGAAAGAACCAGAATAGAGGATCGAAGGATGACCATCCTTGACTGCTCGACGTGTACTCAGCTATGAAACCGCCTTGAAAGACGTGCATGGCGTTGTGAGGACATTCGTAGTGTCTCGAGAATATGTCGAAATGGGATAAGACAAACGCGTTGCATATAAGACCACGAACGAAATCGAGATAGCCCAGTTCGTCTCCGGTGTTGCGGCTGACGTTGATGCCTGGATTAGGGGGACTCGCATCCGCTCCGTCAATAGATGGAATGGTGTACGTGAAGAGAGGATTAAATTCCGTCTTGTTTGTGTCTTTGTTAAAATAGTAACGTTCTGTTACAATAGATGGAAGGAGGTCTTGAACGGGGGTTGTATTTGTAGGCGAATGAAGTGAAGTGAAGTCCCAGTAAGGCAGAGATATGGTTGGATCGATGGTGCGCATGGCCTGTTCCATTTCGTAGACGTAGACACGATGCCATGGGAGAAATCCGTGTTGGAAACACGTGGTCGTCTCGTGTTGACACGTGGCTGTGAACCATCCGTGATGTTTGGCTACATTTAAATACGTGCAGTCTTTCTCAGGGTTTGTCTTGTCCAACTCCATTAACTTTTGGAATACATTGCGGAGACGTTGAATTTCATCGTCCGACAAGTCATTTAAATTTTTTCTAGTAATCAGACTTGTATTCGACGGCTAGAAACAGACAAGAAATAAAATTGTTAAGCAGCGGCGTTGCCAGCATTCCTTGATTGAAGAAGCACAGATAATGGCTCTGTTAGTCTCTAAGTAGTTTTGTTATTGACATGAATATGGATGATCACACGCACGCTCACACGCACACGCACACACACACACACACACACACACACACACACACACACACACACACGTGTGTGTGTGCAGACGTGTAACCGGCTCGAACTTCAACCGTGCTTTTAACTCTCTTTTAGTGCAAACCCCGTGTTTGTTGTGCTGTCACGCTATAGTTGATTCCCCACCTTATCTGGTTTGGGGGTCGGTTGTGGCTGCCATAAGTGCTCCTGGACCCGGACCCCAACCCTTCCATACCCCATAGATAATACTCTTACCCCAACCCCAACGCCAACGCCAACCTAACCCTAACTCTAGCTAACCTTAGCGCCGGATCAGTCAAGGCTAGGACCTGTTGTCGTGTGACAGTTGTCAACAGGGTACTGTTAGTAACGCGTTTGATAGGAAAACCCTCGGTGTACAATACAAAAAACAAACAACGAAATATCCCAGCAATATAGGCGTAGGAATTTTTCGAGGTTTGGGGACCAAACACGAATCTATTGCAACATTCGAAATAGAGAAACGAAACAGGAAGATTATTGGGGGACCATGCATAGCTCCCTTAATCCACAGTTCTTACTCCTACTATAGTATGCAGTGTGAACCAGACAAATTTTGGCGCGACCTGTTTCCCTTATAGCATAACAATATATACTCCACTCCGTAGAGGCTTAGAGCATTTCTTTGATTTCTCTTTATTTAATTAATTAATCTACTCTCGCGTTACCAGATCTAGGAATCCTTGTAGGACTTGAACTACGTGTGTATATATACAGTAGGCGCACGTGTCCAGACTGAGCCCCTAGGAGACGGATTTAGAATCACGGAAGACCAGCTGGAGACAGCCATGTATGAACTCCATGCGAGTGTAATTTCACTCTGACGGATATGCCTTGGGCTTTTCTGGTTTCGCGTGCCAAACAAGTTTGTATAACAACAGATCGACTTTTTCCGATTCTTTATCTCACTGTCTTTCTGTTTGCGTAACAGCAAGGATCATCTTTTTAAGGTCGACCCAAACCTATGCCAATCCTATAGCTTGCATGCAACACGTGCGTTGACTGCAAAATGGAACGAGGCGTAACACGCACATGTGACGTCCTAATGTGCCTCGTAGTCACGTGATCATTACAGAAAATACCACGCCTTGTAGTAAATGTGCAGTAGGAATGTGGCTAGAGTTTTTCGCCTCCTAGTGGGGAAGGCGGCTGCATGGACTCTCGAGCCTATATCTATATGCATGAACGTTGCCCACAATTAACATTCAATAACTTTTATATCTAGGAACAGGAAGCAAGTAACCCTCTAGAATACTGACATGATCTAGAAACTTCAGAGAACGCTAACCATGCACATCCAATTGATGTCACTCTTTGCAAATTGGTCTTTCGCAACGACTTCCAAACGCAAGACTTCTAGCATGCATGCGTACATTATTGCACACGCACACAACTCGTTGCAGAGCTGCAGTTCACACAAGTAAGGCAACTAGGCAATCTGCACGCATCTAATGAACGACCGGGGTATGCATGTGAATCAGCATTATGGATAAATCTGATCGGCAAAAATTTGCTTTCCTGTTGGCACTAGATGTTTAAACTGTCCGTGTTGCTAACTGTCGTTGTGGTTGCTAACTCAAACAACCAGATTACTAACCGGATGTCTGCATGGTTTCCTAGCCGGGTGTATATTGTACTGTCTACGTACCAAATCTAAACTACCCGTGCGCGTTCGACTAGTTCTCGACTTGGAACTGGGGTGTATTAGACTTACTGGAATCGATGGAACTGCCAGACGCTAAATCGAACGCAGATTCGACGTACATGACAGCAAACTCTGACAGAGCTACTTCACAAGACGCTAGATCTGACGCAGTGAGATCTGGACTAACGCTAGAGATTCCGGAGACGTTGATGACTGTTCCATTGTGATACAAAAGGGACTCCTGAAGGTCTTCAATGTTGATGTTGTTACAATTTCGCTTGAAGTAATGAGCAGGTCGATTGTATTGCGTCGGGTGTAAGTTCTCGCGCCATTTACCTATCAACGTCCGGGTAATCAAACAATAATAGGGTGTGGTTATCACAGTTCCAGAACTAATTTAGCAAATCGAACACAAGTTATGCGATCGAACGCGTCCTCTAACGTAGCTAGGAATCCTTGAGGTTTCGTGGTTAGGTGTCCCGCTGGATGCACAGTCTGGATGTCCGCTCAATTAGCAGGTTATTAATTTAGTTAATTAGTACACGCGTATTCGGTAACACTGTATGAGTATAGAGAAAACCGCACCAGGAAGAAATTGAAATGGTGTGTTTGAGGCTCTAGAAGACGCTCCCACTGTAAGTATTACGATCTTCTCACCGTCGTAGCTAACTAGAACGAACCAACACTCGCTCGACAAGTCATTAGAAGGAAACCCCCTCAGCTGCTCTGACTTTCCTACGCACAGCAAACACAGAGTAGTTTGCAAGAGGTTTGAATCGTAATGATTATTCTCCACATGCAGCGTACAGTCTTCTGATCTAACAACTCGTGGCTCCCTCCTTTTTTCCGCCTAGAAATCGCGACCACACCCAAGCCGGTACTATATTCTTTTACCTCCAGTAGAAACAAGTTGTAGTCCGTAGATATACATAGCATGCTCGTGCATATAACTTATTGAAACACGCGTTGGCAAGTCGAGCAACAGCTAGACGGATATTACAGCTCACCCTTCTCTCAACACACGTGCCGTTGGCGTAGGGCGCCAGTTGTGCAGAGACGATGCCGATCGAGAGCACTGCAAACGCCGCAGCGGCCATCAAGAGGCTTGCAAAATTCATCATGTGCTGCAAACTGTAAAGAGAGAGAGAGAGAGAAAGAGACAACCGATGGATCGTGACGCAGGCGGAGCTCCGACTGATTGTTGCACTGTGCACGCTTACGTAGATGTAGGATGTCGCGGCATGATTTGAGGCACGGGAATGCTGAACCGGAATAGCTACACCACACAGGCCCCACCTACTCGAGAAATTTGGTGAACCATTGTGCAGCTCACGTCCGGTACAGTCATACTGTACACCTTGTGGTCATGGGGGCGGTAAAGCGTGACATCTTTCTAGCTGGCTTTTTGTGTATCAGTATCATTGTAAGAGGGACGGATTCGTCAACCGCAGATTACTACCCTGCCTTTCCCAGCCATTTCAGTGGCTATTACCAAGATAGCACCGGTTGGGTCGCTAGAGTTGCTGTCAGTCGTTTTCAGCGCAATGGTGAAGAGCAAGTGAGAGCAGACATCGTCCAGAACGTATCCACGTCTCCTGGTATGTTATGTACTAGCCTCGGCTTCTCAGACCTGTAGCGCCAATTTTTAAGAATCGATTTTAATTGGCGTTAGACAGGTTTGGGAGGCCAAGGCTAGTTTTTTTGTGAAAAGGCGGCTGGTTTATAAAGTCACGTGATATTTGGGTTATTTTGTACAGACGAAGACGGACACTTCGTTGTGTATAGCAAGCCTCCTGGAGCACTCAGAGGGACTAGAGCGTTTAATAGGACGGTTTTTTTTCGCGAAACGAAAAGCAATTGTTCGTATACGGTGAGTAAGGCAGTTATGACGTCAGAACTGCCGCTGGGATTGACTACACTGTTGGGGGTCGGCGATCAGTCTTACTGTGTTGGCTTCGACGTGTGCAGGGGTCTGAAGTACGTCGACACCTATTTCAACAGAGAAACTGACGAGTGGTTTGAGCCTATTGCCAACGCAAATGGTCTACCAGACAACATAACACTTCTTGTAGATCACCAGACACACGTTCCATTCTGGGCAACTCGTTACCATCCAGGACATCCGGGTACTTTTGATCCTCCAAGGCGCATCACAACGAAGACGAATATTGTCTCCAATAGCCCGGATGTGATATTTAAATTGCCGCCACAATGGCAGAGTAGCTGTCGCAACTTGGATGCCAGAATCTACACAGACAGTAAGGATGTCTTCTACTCGACACCCAGCGGTAGCGACTATATTCACATCTGGCTGTCGGATATGCCCGTCGGAGGAGACGTTACTATCACATTTCTTGCTCATCCAATTCCTCCTTGTCCGTGTGTTACTTGCGTGCGATTCGAGCCCAATCCGATTCGCTTTACGTCCGTTGACTATAGACGAAAACAGATTGTCAGGTTTGTGTACGAGAAGGACGGTGTCACCAATTTTACGTTTGTTGTCAGCGGAGGCGGGTATTACAACCGGACCAGTGAAGAATATGGAACTGTCTACACATGCCACAGAGGAATTCCCCGAAAATCGTGCTAACTAAATCAGATGTAGTGATTTTGTCCGGTTTGCAGCCGTACAAGCATTAGACACGCCAAGTCCTAGGAGTCTGGCATGAAACTGAACGTATCTAATTAAAATACAGCTAAATTAGACTAATGATGACGTATCTAGACCGTAATGGTCACGTGATGATGACGTAGCTAGGTCTTACCGTACCAACACAAAACTGGTCATTTGTGTGTGTAATTGTTCTCACAGGGAATTTGCTTTACGCATTTTTACTCGAAGGGTTAGAAAATACAGAAAATGGTTTAATTAGGATTGATGTTGAGTTGATAACAATGCTGTTTCACAGTAGATGTGTCATGTTCAGTACGCTGTCGGTTGATCACGCAAGCAGAGAAGTTGTCAAGCTCTGGTTTTCCAACTTACTGTGTTTATTAATATGTTTTGTTTGTGAATTAATTAATTAAGTAATACACACGCGTGGTTAAGATAATTTAGATTTCATACAATTCTACTGGATGCAGTGCGCAACCAACAGTCGGGCACTCGAGGTCTTTGTGGTTGAAATTTATCTATGACGTATCGCAAACTTTGATGCCGCAGCTGTAACCTTCTGATGCTTTCCCCGTTGTTTTCTTTCTACAAATCGTATCAATATGATCGTGGCAAGAAGTAATTTTACTAAACAGTGGGGTAGAAGTCGAGGCGCCCCCAGAGCGTCTGGAACACGTACTTTGACGCTAGTCGCTCTCGTCGTTGCAAGTATACCGTCGTGTTTTGGTCAAGGTAAGTTTCTACGCCAGCTTTTTGTAGTTTATGTCTCACAAGTCGTGCTTTTGTGGTTCGTATTTCTTGAAGTGCGTCATGCTAAGTGACGTCACAACCCAAACATCCCGGATGTACGTCAGGCAGACTATAAATGTAGTGTAGACGTATTGTATCGTTGGTTGCTACTATAGACATAGAAAGGGCGCTCTCTTACTGTTTTACCAAAGTAATTAAAGGTCAAGAAAGCAAAACAGAGTATGCACTTGCCCACCAAGATGGCGGCTGTTACAAGAATTTAAATAAACGCCTTGTGTCACGCTTACACTTGCCACTTCTCCACTTGTGTTGAGAAATCTTGTTAACTTTATTACTTGTATAGATGACCACTTATGCCCGGCTGCTCTGTTGGATGAACAGGAAGCTAAACTGTCGCACGAAGTCGGTCGAATGGTGGACAGCCACTTGCAGTTTCATTGCAGTGAAATTCAGCACGTTGAGTTTGAGCGAGACAACGTCAGTCTGAGTGCTGGCGGCAACGACGGCCGTCTGCGTCTAATTGACAATAGGATGTCAATCTCTCATCTGAAACGGTCCGATTCAGGATGCTACAGATGTGGTGCTCGTACATCTAGTGGGAGGTACTGCTGGAGTAGTCCCGTATGTCTATCCGTTATTGAGGGTATGTACCGTAAACAATCCATTCAGGACACGACACTCTGTACTTATGCGCGCGCGCACACACACACACACACACACACACACGTGCGTGCACACACACACACACACACACACACACACACACACACACACACAAACAAACACACACACACACATGCACACACACTCTATTTTATCATTTTTGTAGACATACCTCATGTTTCTGTCGATCGGACACAATATCACATTTTGCTTGGATGCAATCTGACCATTTGGGTGAATGTCACTAATCTTTCGAAGTGCGGTCCGGTCAGATACGTTCGCTGGATCGTAAACAACAGCGATACATCGGACATCATCGACAAACAACGGGGTAGTCTGTTTGGTCTGATGCTGTTCGGTCAGTCATTGACCAGCAGTAGCACAGTTAGTCTCCTGATTGGCAACGACATCGGCTATGCAGGCATAGTCACATTCAAAATCGTCATAAACGGTTTATAGCACACGGACATGTTGTGTTCAATGACTTTGTAATGCAGTATGTGTTTATGTTTGTCCAGATCCTCGGAAATCTAAAACAAGATTGTCTTGTGAAAACGGTGTAGACTATGGATGGCCGAGTGGACAGAATGGGCATCTTGGAATGGGTTGGTTGAATGCTTTGCTTCTCGATTGAACCATTGCAGCCATGTTGTAAACCTTTGTGCATGTATGTACACAGAGTTTCCATCATCGACGTTTACTGAAATCTCATTTGTTACTCCGACGGTTAACACAACGGGTGCCGACAGTGAAATGACTATTGTGGCTGCTGTTGTGTCTGTCGTCGTCGTTGTGAGTATCATTGTTGTGGTATCTTGCATAGTGGTGAGATGTTTTCGACGATATCGTGGGAGGAAGGAGAACGGACGTTCAGAAGACAAGCCACAAAAAGAAGTCGATAAGGAGAGTTTGTATTCGAAACGATCTGGTAATTAGAATTGGCAGTTTGTGTGTTAGTGGTTTAGGCTGTCGGTCGTGAATGTTTTTGTTTGTTACAGATTCAGTTGTGGAATGTGTTGGGCGTGTAAACGAGTCGGGTTTGTGTACTATGGGAGGAAACGTCAACGGTAATGAAGGCTGCAGTACTTCGATCACATCTCAGACTACCGACAATAGCTCGTATGTGTAGTCAGACTATATTTTGTACTGACTTGGATTCGAGCAGTTATAGACAGCAAAGATGCCCGAACATTTCTGCTTTGTAATTTGTATGGGTAGGTATCCATTGTGAAGTTGTCTAGATTGTGTTGCATTTGGATGTTTGTATTCCATAAATTTTATATTACATTAGGGTATACTCTTCATTGTATTAGATGGTGCATGTAAATGTTTGAAGTCTATGCATAGCATAGTCACTTGCACGCGTATCCCTGGAGAGAAAACAAAAGCTTTAGCGCGCGTTAAGAACCCAAATGTCAGCAAACCGTTCAGCATCTACGGCCTCCTTGGGTCAGGAGGCGCTTTCTCGTCTAGTAGAAGTGTTCGAAAGCATCGATACAGACCGGAGCGGACACATCGACGAGAGCGAATTCAAAGCGGCTTGCGAAAAACTCTCACTCTCGCTCACCGATGACGAAATCAAGCAATGCTTCACATGGGACCAGAACGGCGACGGACGACTCGACCTAGACGAGTACGTAACGTTTGTGTCCGACCGACTGCGACGGACGTTCGAGGAGATCGACACCGACATGACCGGAACCATAGACTTGAATGAATTACGTCACGTGATGCGACGTCTGGGCACAGCCCGGCAACTGACTGACAGAGAAGTGAGGTCGATGTTTGCGGAAGTGGACGCGAACAGAAGCGGAGAAATCGATTTCGAGGAGTTCAGCAACTTCTTTGCACATCTTCCCGACCCTTCTCTCGTTTCCGTCGCTCAGCAGTGGGCGCAGGGCGTGGGGATTGATGTCGGTGCCGACTTCGCGCCGCCACCACTGCCGCCACCTTCTCTGCCGTTGTATCGCTTTCTACTGGCCGGGGGATTGGGTGGAGTTGTATCTAGGACGTTGACAGCACCGCTGGAGAGAATCAAGCTTCTAGCTCAGGTGTGGATGGGTTTGTAGGACCCGGACTTGACCCATCCCTCCGCCCTCGTCATCCGGATTCGACAGAGAATCCGGGAACTGCGACGGCGGAGTGAGGGTGGGTTGAGTCTAAAATTAACTGATAGAATCACTAGATTAGATGAACAATGAATGAATACCAGTACATGGAGGAGGTCGATTAGTTAGAAATGGTATCTTAATTCTTGAGGCAGATTTAGGTGCCAACACAAAGAGCATTTACTTTGATCTGAGGTACAGCAAATTTATAGTTTTTGTTGTAAAAGACGCTCTTTCTCTATGTTCTTTATTACAAAACATTGTTTCTGCCAACCCGGATGATTTTAAACTAGAGCTGCATAGTCAATCGTCTATTGGTATGTTGATTTACCAGAGCTGCCAACTCTCCCGCATTGAGCGAGAGACTTCCACATTTGGGACCTTTCTCCCGCCTACCCGAAGTTGGCATCAAATCTCCCACATTCTGACCATAGGTGGGCGTGCCTGTTCTGTGTAACCATACCCTTCTTTAACTAAGCTAGTACATACTTGATATCCGGATATCAATGTCTATGTGCCAGCCCTTCTCTCCATCCGGCTCTTTCATACTTGATTGGTCACAATCAGAGTCTCTGGGTCACAATATTGACATAGAAGGAGGAGTTGGTCAGGCAAAACGGTCCGAAAGTGGAAAAGGGAGAGGGGTTGGCTATCCTTAGACTACCAAGGAATTGTATATTGCTGGAAAAGTGATTGAAGAAGGCCAGAGAATCTAAAACATCCGAACTAGCAGCAAGAATATTAATGTGTATATATATATATATATATATATATATATATATATATATATATATATATATATATTTATTCTATTTTTATTTTTATTTTTATATTGAAATAATATTATATTTTATAACAAACTGTGTGTGTGTGTGTGTGTGTGTGTGTGTGTGTGTGTGTGTGTGTGTGTGTGTGTGTGTGTGTGTGTGTGTCTGTATGTATGTGTATATATATATATATATATATATATATATATATATATATATATATATATATATATATATATATATATATATATATATATATATATATATATATATATTTGCCCACTGTTAGTAGGTACAATATAAAAAAATACAATGTATATATGTATATAAAATGTACCTCGTTCATAGATTTAGTCTAGGCTTATATTTTAATAACAGGCAGTGTTTTACATTTGTTGCAGTTTGCTTATTTAAGTTAAGTATACTGTAATTAATTAATTAATGAACGGCTTCTACTCCAACCGAGCATGCAAATATTTAAATTTTAATAATTGTATATTATTTATATATCATTTAACATTTATTATGATATAAAATTTAATGATATTAATGCTATTGTAGGCATGTCAAAAAAAATTTAAAACTCTCGCATTCTCTGGCATTTTTTCCTGCAAACTCGTGCATTTGATTCAGCTAGGTAGGCAGGTCTGATTTACTAAATTTGAATGTTTTCAAATTGGCATAAGTGAAACACTGATGTAAACAAAGCATGGAATGGCTTGATATTTGTTACATATTGCTATATAGATATCAAGAGTTTTGCTGTGGGCCTAGGTTGAGAGGTTAAGATGAGTGGCATAGACCATTCTGGAAATGATGATTAAGAAGGAGAGTCTGGATCTGTACGAAACTCGCCTTTCTAATTGATAACAGTGATTTGTTTGCAAGGGTTTCTTGTGGGATAACGAAGGCAATACAGTACAGTATGTCATACAAAGAGAGAAACGCATCAACATGTGTGTGTGTGTGTGTGTGTGTGTGTGTGTGTGTGTGTGTGTGTGTGTGTGTGTGTGTGTGTGTGTGTGTGTGTGTGTGTGTGTGTGTGTGTGTGTGTGTGTGTGTGTGTGTGTACACACAGATGCTATTCAACAAACTTGCATTCTTCATCTCTAGACATTCTACGTGTTGTGTGAGTTGATCTAAACGTCTTCTAACCTCCAGCTATTAGAGTGGATGTTTTGTGGGTCTCTAATCATGAAGTGATATAAGCCGGACAACGACCCCTGCAATTAACTTTAAAAGAGAATTAGGCCTTGGTCAATCTTAGAAACTTGCATTGTGACAGATGGTATGCTTGATAGGTGTTACTTCCTGAGTGCATTTCCTTTACCAATTGAGGTAATTGGTTGTTGTCTTTGCAGACTCAGAGACTTCAACACGGTGCCGGAGTGCTTTCTACATTGAGTCGTATGTGGAGATTGGAAGGTGTTCGAGGCCTTTTTGCTGGCAATGGAGTCAATGTTGCACGTGTATTTCCTTATGCTGCATTGATATGCATTGCATACTCAAACCTGTGCAAGGTATTGATCGTCATAGACAGATCATACAAATTGTGTCGATATAATTAATTAGTTTATAGATGTTTCCGGCGGAAATTGTTGATGGCAGGTTAGAGTCGTTATGGAGGATGGGTGCAGCATCGGTTGCTGGGACTTTTGCGACATTGCTGACTCATCCTCTAGACGTCGTTCGGGCTCGCTTGACAGTTGCTGGCCAATTCGGACAAGCTGCATCAGCAAGGAGACAAGGTTGCTTGCTGTTTATACGTTTTGTGCCACAAATGAAAATTTAATTAATGAAATAAGAGTTGAGCATAGTAATGTACTTGTGTCATTAAAATTAGTTAGTTAATTAATTATTAATTAATATCACTGTTTGGTAATAATTAATATTAATTAAAGGATTTAATTAAGAAATTAATAATAACTAATATTGTTTAGTAACAGTTAAGATTGATTAAAAGTAATTAATTAATATTAATGAATCTTATTTCCTATTGAGTACTATTGATTAAAAGTAATTAATTAATTAATGCTAATATTGATTGATTAATTAATTAATATTAATGCCGACTAATTAATGCTAATTAATTTATTAAACAGTAATGTTATTACTTATTTAATATTAATGATTAGTAATAAGTATTATTGGTTAAAGGTAATTAATTATTAATACTGACTACTTAATTAATATTAATGTCAAATAATTAATTAGTTGATATTAATATTGATTAATTAATTAATTTTAAATAATATATAATACATATTAATTAATTAATATTAACGTTGTTTAATTAATTGTTTTGTTTTCGAAGGTATCATGCAGACGTTTTCGTCTCTGTTTGATGCGGGTGGCTTTCGTGGATTGTATCGTGGTTTGGGGCCAACTCTGATGGCGATCATACCCTTTCTGGCAGTTCAACAGTCGTCATACGATTACCTGAAAAAGAGGGCATCGAGACGAGACATGAAGCCAAGCGTAACCCTATTTGTATCGTGTGGCATCGTCGCAGGAACAACAGCACAGACGGTATGTCAACCAACTAATTGATTGGTTGTTTTGTATCTATTGGTGCGGCCATTTGCACTGACTTTGGTTCGTGACCATCGTATTTCATTGAATGGTAACCCGTGCTTTAATAGTAACCTACGGAGCAGATCACAGAAATAATAGTAACCCATGGGTTACTATTCAATTGAAATACTTTTACTTTTTCTCGTTTTCTGTTCACTGAATTGAAATCCTCATTTTGTCGTGCACTAACTGTAACGTGTGACAAATTTTAGGTTGTGTATCCTCTCGATGTTATTCGAAGGCTAATGCAGGTACACAAAAACACACACATTAACGACCATAATTCATTAAATCTACAATTGTGTCACGTGACTTTGTTTGACATAAGGTCGAGCAGAAGGAAGTACAGCCTGTGAGAGCAGCATCTACTGCTCGGCTGGCAAAAGAGATTGTGAGAAAACAAGGGGCTCGTGGTCTGTACGCTGGACTGCATGCAACGTATTTGAAGGTGGTGCCTGCGGCTGCATTGAGTTTGTTGGTTCGAGATGCTTGTCTAGGACGGTTGCAGAGTTGATGATTCTGATCTATTAGTTGATACATTTTAGTAAATCTTTAGGAATTTTTATTGTTGATTGGCTTGCTATTAGATGACTGATATGATTAGATACACTGTTGATATCAAACTGGTAGATTATAGGAAATTCAATTATTCAATTTTAATTGGCCTGCCAACAACACGTGGGAGACCACATGGAGTTGGTGCTAGGACAATGACACGTGTGAGACCACATGGACTTACGGACACGTGATAACTAACGCACGTGGTGTAGCAACCCAGCGCGAAAGAGGACTGGGCCCCCGAGTCTAAGTGTTCAACATACCAAATCAAATTCTAGGATTGTATAAGCAAAGGAATGTGTACACTGTATTAGATTTTAGTAGTACGTACAACAATTCTAGGGACGCTGAGGCTAGTTTAAAAAGGTTTGCGGTCTTGTGTCGTACGCGCACGTGACTGAGCACGTGAGTCACGCGACGAAGGAGGAGCTTGATAGTTTGCCACTGTAATGTACATGTACTAAAGTATTTATAGTAACGGTTGTTACTTTGGCAATATCCTAGTCGTTGAAATAATAAAACATCTTGAGTTTAAAATCTACATTTCTAGTAAATTATCTTTGCAGTTGTCCACCTAAATTATATCCGGGAGCTTCAACAAGAAGGCGCCGTATGAGGTTGCGATTACACAAGTTAGTCACTATAGCCAGTGCGTCCAGGCCGTCTCGTCGAATACCAAAAGTAAGATTGGCGCTGCTGACATTGAATTTGAACGAGCGAAAAAGATACAGAATTTTGCCAATTAATATTAATTAATTAATCGGCTACATGTCAATTACGTGTTTCTTTCTCTGCTCAGGGGCGCTTTATTGATAGAATTCGTGTTTATGTTCGTGGAGGCGGAGGGGGACAAGGTTGTCTCAGATATGGAGGAATAGGAGGACGAGGAGGCGATGTGGTAGTGACTGCGCATGCGCGTTGGTCCTCTTTAGCAGCCATCGCGAGGAGAGATAGTCAGCGTTTTATAGCAGGCAGTGGAAAAAATGTTACGTATAATAACAAGATTGGGAAGCAAGGAACGAATGAAATAATTGAAGTTCCTGTGGGCACGGTTGTGTATGACGGATATGGCAATGTAATTGGCGATCTTGATGTCGATGGGTCACGGCTGACTGTAGCTACGGGAGGTGAGGGAGGATCAGCCATGTTAGAGAAGTATTCTGGTGCAAAGGGAGAACGAAAAATGATCACACTGGAGATGAAAACGATTGCAGACGTTGGACTCGTTGGGTACTTTGTGTTGGCAGTTACTCCAAATTTGAATTCTAAGTAAATGTAGTTTTCTTTCAGATTTCCTAATGCAGGAAAATCTACTCTTTTGAAAGCACTTTCTAGTGCCGATCCTAAAGTCGCTGATTACCCTTGTAAGCATGTGGGATGATTGATATCAAGTTGGTATTTGAATGCATTGTTTGTTGTAGTTACGACTGTGAGGCCTCAAGTAGGAGTGCTGCAGTATGAAAAGTTGGACTTTAGGGTACATTAATGATATTGGACTTTATTGCTAAGATTTGTGCAACATTAATATTAATTTTGGACAATTAATTAATTAAAATGTATATTAAAACAAAATTAATATTTTAGTTGGTGTTGGCTGATGTACCTGGATTGGTTGAAGGCGCGAGTGAAAACAAAGGGATGGGACATCGTTTCTTGCGACACATTGAGAGAACAAGAGTTCTTCTGTTTGTTGTTGACATCCATGGCTTTCAGCTGAAATCCACTGATCCGTTTCGATCTGCTATAAAAACTGTCGAGATACTGGAAAGGGTCAGTGTAATGGCTTAGTTTGTTGTTATTTGTGGAACATTGTTTAGCTGCCGTGTTGTGTTGTTTAGGAACTCGAGCTGCACAGCAAAGAATTAGCATTTCATCCTTGCATATTGGCTGTGAACAAGATGGATACTGATGGGTCAGAGGAACTTTTCAGTGATTTAAAGATGATGTTGGATGAAAGGACAGGTTGGTCACATGCAAACACCCACCCACCCACACACACACACACACACACACACACACACACACACACACACACACACACACACACACACAAACACACAAACACCCACACACACACACAAACACCCACACACACACACACACACACACACACACACACACACACACACACACACACACACACACACAAACACACAAACACCCCCCCCCACACACACACACACACATGCATGCAGACAACACACACACACACACACACACACACACACACACACACACACACACACACACACACACACACACACACACACACACACACACACACACACACACACACACACACACACACACACACACCACACACACACACACACACACACACACACACACCACACAACACACACACCACACACACACACACACACACACACACACACACACACACACACACACACACACACACACACACACACACTACATGCATGCGCTAACACAATTGCTGAATGGACACAGTGAAATCCCTCTTCTATTCAATTGTTGTGATACGCTAAGTTATAGTAACTACACCAAACAAATTAATTTATTTTAAATTATTTACAAAGTATGACAGTAAAGCATTTTCAATATCTTGTAGTTCCCACCATCAAGACTCCACGTTTCCACAGCATTATAGGAATCTCGGCAAAGACAAAAGAAGGGCTGTTAGAGCTCAAAGACACATTACGACAATGTTTCATGTCTCTACATTAGCATTTTGACTAATGATGTGTGAATTTTATTTAATTAATTAAGATACAGGAGGGTTGGTTTCAATCTTGATTTTGGTTGTATTTGGTAACAAGAGAAATCATATTATAGAATTAAATAAAACAATTATTACGGTTGTTGGACAGCCACACAGTGTTTATTCGTGTTTATTCGTGAATTCTGTTGTGCCAATGTGACTGAGTAACAATAGGTCACATGCTTCTTTATCATAAATTTGCTATGTTAATTGGTGCAATTATCTCATTGTCTCCACTCTGGCACTGGAGCATAAATGACAAATCAAAATGCAAACGAGTGATCAGAATTATTTAATTGCTAAGTTTGTATTACAAATGTTCTTGCACACACAGTCACACACACAGTCACACACACACACACACACACACACACACACACACACACACACACACACACACACACACACACACAGTCACACACACACACACAGTCACACACACACAGACACACACACACACACACACACACACACACACACACACACACACACACAGTCACACACACACACACACACACACACACACACACACACACACACACACACACACACACACACACACACACACACACACACACACACACACACACACACACACTGTAGATGTTTTGGAGCTCAACGTTAGTATTTTATATTTTGTTATATAATTAGTTGATAGAATATTGACAAACAAAATAGGCAGCAATTTGTTCTCCACTTGAGACATGATATGGCTAGCTGTTGCACTAAAGGTACATCACGTTGATGGCCATCGAATAAAGCCTGTTTTTCGTGCTGCAGTGAGCCTATAGAGTTGAGATGGCGGCGATCCATAGACTTTATCTGCTTCACAACACGTGTAGACTACCTTATACTTGTGTTCATCGTTACCACAATCCATAGTCTTCTCGATGATATCCGTCCAGCTGGGCAGAGACACAGCCAATACCGAATTCCCCACCAGTGCCGGCATTCCTTGCATGATGTAAACAGAAAGGAGAGCTTTAAGAAAGGCTACAAGAATTTGTATCAATTGAATGTTAGAATCAAAGTATTGAAGCATCCTTCTGAGAGCCCACACGGATGTGACTCCATGAAGAAGAAAGAAGTCGTCATCATTTGATGATTGTGCATACAAGGCAATAGCACCATCGACTATTGCTTTCATCGTGTAGGTTATGAAAGATGGGCAGGTCTCTGTTGTTATGCCATACTTTGATTTAAATTGCGAATGCAAGCGTTTAACTGCTGCTTCGGTATGGATGTTGAGGATGTCCTCCCCATAGTCACCTGTTGCAGCCATCCTCCTTTCATATTTAAAATTCAATTTGGGTTGCATAGAGCCGTACTAGGGCAACGCAGCAAGATGCGTCAGTTGTTCAGAAAGCTTTCTGGCTTCTTGATTTGAGCGGAGATCGGACACTAGAGTGACAAGTGCATCCGATAAATCAGAGATTCCAAATTCAGAATGCCAGTGATTATCGTCACTACATATATCCAGTTCTTTTACGATTGAATCTGCCATTTCAGCACTGCTTTTGCCTTTAATGGGGGGTTGACATGAAAACAGCATGTAGGAAAGGCCATCGATGACATCTCGAGGGCTTGCTATGAAGTCACCAGACGTATTCTGCATTAATCCGTAGCCGATGTGTATTAGAGGATGAAAAGCAGCTGCTCCAATGCCACCGTAGACTAGGGAGGGAACATGACGTTGTAGCAGTAAAGAGATGGAGGCACCAGATTTGCGCATGCGCAGTGATTCTAGCTCGTTAGAGAAGAATTCGACGAATTCCAGAAAATGATTTCGCTTTCCGGCGAACGTCATTAGGTTTTCCGTTGTTACTCGCACATCTCCAGAAATTTTATGGGCTGGTTCTAGCTGTTTGATGTAGTGATGAACAAACGACTCGACCTTTGCCTCTGACGCTTCCAATTTAACCAACGCAACCACTCCATGCATCAAGTGATTACTGAAATTAGTTCCATATTCGATATGATAGACATCCGTGCCATACTTTCCAACAGCGTTGTCGACAGAGCCATATGACATGTGCACGTGACTAACCTCACGTGAGTGAACAGCCTAAATCTTTAATTAATTTCTGTTGGCGCACATCAGCACGTCCAATACGAAAAATTTATTTTTCCAAGCAAATTAAGCTTTATCTCAATCAGCTCTCCAACTGAATCTAATTTATAGTAGATGTGATCATGAAAATTGAATTAATTTAAATTGATGGTAGGGCAACACTACATAGTCAGTCATATTTGTGCTATCTTAATACCTAAAACTACTTTGCTATTGTCACTGTTCTTTCATAGATGCGTTGAATACTCAAATCTCATTGGCTTTTAATTTGTTGTAGAATTCGTTTAGTCAAAAAATGTAGTGATGCACCCATGGGTGATCGTGACCTTCACACACAAGGCCACGGAATGAAGCGCATCTTCTGTGCTGCAGTGAGCCGATACAGTTGAGACGGTGGCGATCCATACACTCTCTCTGCTTCATGACACGTATAGACGACCTTATATTCGTGTTCATCCACACTACTATCCACAGTTTTCTTGATGATATCCGTCCAACTGGGCAGAGACTCGGTCCATTTCGATGCTCCCATCAATGTTGGCATTCCCTGTGTGACGTAAGTAGCAAGGAGAGCTTTGACGTATGCCACAAGTATTTGGATTTTCTCGATATTAGAATCAAAATATTGAAGCATTCGTCTGAGAGCCCACACGGATGTGACTCCATGAAGAAGAAAGAAGTCGTCACCATTTGATGATTGTGCATACAAAGCGATGGCACCATCGACTATTGCTTTCATCGTGTAGGTTATGAAAGATGGGCAGGTCTCTTTCATTATGCCATATTTTGCTTCAAACTGTGAGTGCAAGCGTTTCATTGCTGCCTCAGTACAACTGTCGAGACAGTCCTGCATATTGTCGCCCATCGCAGCCGTTCCTCTTTCAAAACTCGATGCTGGCTCCATGGAGTCATACTCGGGTGATGCAGCAAGATCAGCCAATTGTTTAAACACCTTTTGGACCCTTTGACCAGAGCGAAAATCCGAGACTACAGCAAGAAGTGCATCAGACAAATCGGAGATTCCGAATTCTGATTGCCAGTGACCACTGTCACTACTAATATCCAGTTCTATTATGATTGACTCTGCAATTGCGGCACTTGATTTGCCTCCGATTGCGCGTCGGTATGAAAACACCATGTAGGAAAGACCATCAATGACATCTCGAGGGCTCGCAATGAAGTCACCAGAGGTATTTTGCATCAGTCCATACCCAATATGTATTAGAGGATGAAAAGCTGCCGCCCCAATGCCTCCGTCAGCTAGAGAGGGAACATGTCGTTGTAACAGTAAAGACAAGGGATTTTGGGAGGCATTAGATTTGCGCATGCGTAGAGACTCCAGCTCGTTTGTGAAGAACTTGACGAGTTCCAAAAAATTACTTCGCTTTCCAGCGAAAGTCATTAGGTTTTCCGCTGTTACTTGCACATTCTCAGAGATTTTGGGGACTGGGTCTAGATGTTTGATGTAGCTATGAACGAAGGACTCGACCCGCGCTTCTGCTGCTCCCAAACCAACAAGCGCAACTACTCCATGCATCAAATGATTACTGTAAATACCTCGATATTCGATGTGATAGACGTCTGTTCCAAACCTTTCAAGTAAAGCAGCCATGACTCATAGTCACGTGATTTAGGTCACGTGAGCATTATCACGGAGGATAAAATTTTAAAATTACGTGTCAATTGTATATAAAGTAACGAACGTTAGCTTGTAATACATTGATATTAATTAAATTAATATAATTAGCACATGTGGAGGTAGAACCGAGAATTAGTATTTATAGAAATTAGAATGCCATGAAATATAATTACAATTAATTGATCGATAGTTGCAAATGCCCTACATAACGGGCCAAGGCAAATAGTTCATCTTCTGAGCTGCGGCTCGTCGGTACAGTAAAGAGGGTGGAGTACCATATACTTTCTCTGCTTCATGGCATGTGAAGACGAGTTTATAGACATGCTCGTCTACATCATCACCACACTCTACTGATTTCTTTATAATTTCCTCCCATTCGGGCAATTTGGTTCCCTCAGGCAACTTGGTCGCTACAGCTGGCATATCTTGACTAACATATGCTGACAATAATGCCTTCACAAACGAGATCAGCATCTGAACCTGAACGACAACAGAATCAAAACAGAAGAGAGTTCTGCGGAGAGCCCACGAGGATGTAACTCCATGTAGAATGAAGAAATCATCTCCTGCAGAGCAACTTGCATAAAGTTGCACAGCACCATCGACAATAGCCTTCATCGAGTAGCTGACAAATGATGGAAATCCCTGCTTACACAAGTTCCTGTCTACCAGAAACTTTGCATGCAATGATTTCAATGCTGCGATGGTGTACTTGTCGAGAAAATCCTGACCATAGTCACCGACTGCAGCCATTTTCTGCTGAAAAGTCGAAACGGGTTCCATGGATTTATAAGAAGGCAAAGAGATTAAATCATTTAAACTGGCCATGAGATTCTTGACAGATGTATCGTGACGAATGTCCTTTATCACGCTTACCAGGACATCCGACAAGTCTGCTTCATACCTAGATTCCTGAATGCCTGTGGTCAGGCTCATCTCCTCGACAATCGATTGAGCGACCTCGGCAGACGGCTTACACCCTTGAGGACGTCGATACGAATGAGTCATGTAGGCCAGCCCATCAATGACGTCACGTGATTGACACGTGACATCAGAAAAATCATTCATCATGAGACCGTAACCAATGTGAACAATCGGATGAAATGCAGCACAGCCAATACCACCGTCGACTAGGTCCGGAACGTATTGGCGAAGCAATATCAGCAATGGAGTGTCATATGCACCGGACATGCGCAGCGACTCGTATCTTGTTGTAAAGAATTCGACGAATTGCGGGTAATACCTTCGCTTTCCAATGACGGATTTCCACGTTTCCTCGTTTATTTGTACGTCTGAAGATGAGTGCGATGTCGGCTCCAGCTGCTGAACGTATTGTTGCGTGAACGATTTTATCTTCGCTTCAGACGCTCCCAGTCCGAACAGAGCAACAACTCCATGCATGAGATGATTCGTTAGAAATCCTCCAAATTCTATGTGGTAGACATTTGTGCCAAGACCTTCCAGAAACTTACTCATGATATGATACAAGAAGTCAGGCCCGTATGTGTCGTTCCAGTGATGCATGTGATGACTCATCCTGCGTGTAATAGAGCTCGCAATAGAGCTCGCAATAGAGCTCGCAATGTGTCTAGGCGGCTCTTTACATGCTTTTAGTCACTTTTAATTTTCATCCATTCTGAGATCTGGAGTTGTGTTGTAGGTTAGCAGTACTAATTATTAACTAATTAATTCTTACCGTACACTGCATTGTCTGGGGATTAGCTACGCGGGTTACGTCGAGAGATATCGGAAACAATTAATTTAACGGCCTCTTCTAAGGATGCGTGACCATGCAGGAAATACAGCAGGAGATAGGAAGATCATGTGAGAGGATAGCGCAAGTGTTTACCAAAATACTTAGTCTCGCGAGACTACCAAAATATGGCGTAAACTGGGATATCCGGGGGGGGGGAGGTTTACCTTACCGTATTAGCTCTATGTCAAGTTCATTCTATCTATGCTCTACCTACTAGCTAGGCAACCTTTGATGCAAGAATTTATTTTTGTAGGGACGCCTTTCAGGAATCACTTTACTAAACAGAAAAAGTCACAAGGGTCACTCATTGTCTGGTGCACATCTTGTGTTTGGAAGTCAACTAACTGTCGTCCAGAAATATCTACAAATGCGCGTGTGAACTAGACTTTATAGTTCCAAGTCAACAGATGTGGTCATTTCAAAGAATAGTACAGTAATCACAGCTGCATGGCTTGACCCCTAGCTAGCTTCCAAGATAGATTTTTGTGGCGTGACCCCAACTTCATTGCTAACTTCCAAGCTATTTCTTACGAGGAATATATAAACTATATGTATATATATATATATATATATATATATATATATATATATATATATATATATATATATAGGTACTTAGGCAGGAATGTGATTGTGTGCGGGTGGTGGCGTTACCTCTATTTACGACTTCACAGTACAGTAGCAGCTCAGTAGTATCGGACTGTGCTGCATGTCTGATGTCTGTCGAAGGTGACCCGGTCGTCCTGCTGTCAGTTTTCTTGTTGGCTGTCCATCTGCCTGTCAGTAAACGCTTGCCAGGTTAGCTCGCTAGTATGGTACTACTAATAGCTACATGTAGAGTCCCAGATCTAATATGGCACATTCTCAAAATTTAGAGGACACTGGCCAGTAGCGTAGCTAGGCATGAGGCAGTGAGGCAGTTGCCTCGGTAGGAAAAATGGGCGTGGCATTTGTCACGTGGTCACTTTCAAAATGTTCTGCAAAGATTTGATTCCACGAGACATAGAAGGATTGGACAGCTTCATCTGCCAACTGCTAACTAATCCAAGTGTAGTTTACTGTTTTTACCCTGTCAAATCAATTAAGCATATCAATATGACAGCAATAGCCTTAGGTAGTGCATATCAATAAGGAATTAATATTAATAAAAAAATTAATATTAATATCAATTTGCCTCGGTAAGAAAAAAATCCTGGCTACGCCACTGCTGGCACACAGCTTCAAACCAAGCTACCTCTCCATTTTTATATCAAAGTAAAGACTGATCATTCATAAATCATTTCTGTTAGATTCAAGCTAATTGGTTTAATTTTCGTACCGTTACAAGCTGATTCTCCACTAGGGGACGACCCATCTAGTATGGGATAGCCGCTAGTTCTCGCTGAACAAAACGTCTTAGTTAATCATGGATCGGGCATTCAGTCAAGAGGGGTACGTCTCTTCTACCTACAATGTTGGAGCCAAGTTCGTCGCTTCGCGCTTCTCCTCTCTACAGACGGAAAGGGGCGGGTCGCAGCAGCTAATGTGGGATACGCAGCATTTGAAAAGGGGGTTTCCCCTAGTCGTGCATGTGACAATTTACATGCACAACTGGTGTACGTACGATCATGCATCTCTAGAGAATCGCGCTATGTCTGTCTGTCACGCACCGAGACGTTGAGGTGCTTAAATCGGATGCCCGGTCTCTTTTCGAAACCGTGCGAAAATCGCAGCAGCACGATAAATATGTGTAGAATCGCGCAATGTCTGTCCTTCACGCATCGAGACGTAGAGGTGCAAGAATTGGATGTCCGGTTCCCTTTCGAAATGTGGAAGTAGCAGCAGCGTGATAAATCAATACACAGTAAGGGGTGACAAGCAGGATGTCAGGAGACCGGAAATCACGGGAGCATACAGCGCATTCTGTATGCTACCAATTTGCGAGGTGACCGCACAGCTCTCTTTGTTGTACAGAAGAGCCTCTTTTTTAAACCCAGTACAGATGACAGCAATCAGGGATTACAAACCACTAGATTGACTTTTTAAAAATTATTCTAAATCGTGCTGTGACTTGGTCTAGCAGATTTGGTAAAGGTGGGTGAGATGCAGCTGTTGGAATTAGGCATGCAGGATCCGTCGAAGCAATTTTAACGTTTTTCAGATTTAGACACGTTCGGTAAGGACGGACGGCAAAGCTGTGCGTGATCAAAAAATAGAGTAGGAAGATGTCAGTCATGATGGAAAGTTAGCAGAAGTGTTACTTACCAAAATACTGTTTGAACTACGACCTGCATGCAGGTAGATACCGGTTTATCAGCTCTATTTCAAGCTGATTCTGCATGTAAATGCTATATAATATTTGAGGCAAGAGTATACTTTTGTAGGCTCTCTAAAAGGGACGTCCTTGACTAGGAGTTGGGACCAGCTGAGTTCCCGGTGTAACATGCAGCAACGTCAGTGGCGGTGATGCTAGTGGAAGTGAGGGCAATGAAATTGATGGTAGAGAAGGCGATGGTCGTAGAAGCACGGAAAGTAGGTAGTCACACGGATCATTAGTTGTCTATACACCTATTAGTCTGTGCGGGTGATGCGTCAATTTTCAAAGAATACTTGACAGTAGCAACTAATGCCATGGGTATATACGCCACGGTTTTCATAGTCTGGTTAGTCTCAACAGTGTACATCTGACGTCTGACGGAGGTCAGCGGTCTGTCATTCTGTTGGTTGCACAGCTGCCTGTCAGTGTACGTGCATGCTTGCCAGGTTAGCCTGTTACTATTGGCTATTGTTTGTGTTGCTGCTATATTTAATTCTTGTGCGGCGATGTTGTTCACGTGCATGTATTTCTACATATCCGGATGTTTATCCAGAAGGTGAAGGTGCCCAAAATTTTCATTTGTTAGGATTCGGTGGGGACGGTGGGTAACAAATTACGGAATTCAAATTTATAGGACAGCCGTCTGTCTGCTTGTCGGTCTGTTTGGCCACCAGTATGTCCGCCGCCCCGACTTCGATCTCCGCCCAATTTGCTCGCGCACGCCGAATCCGTGCAGGTCGAAAGTGAGATTGTCGTCGTCTCCTCTCACGTCTGAGCAGGCGAACAACACGTTAGGCCACACCGGCCCAAGCATGTGAGACAGGCGAACAACACGTGAAGTCGCAGTGCTCGGAGCTGGGAAGGCTTGGCTTGCAAGGTTAGTCATCGTACTGCCGTCAGGTGATATAATTGTAAGAGGAAATTTCCTAGGCTAGTAGCCCTAGAATTCCTTGAATTCAAAGCATTCACGAGCCACAACCCTTCTAAATCGATGGTTACCAAAACGGAACTGCCGTGAGTGTCCGCAGAGGCTCGCACGCCTCGTCGGTGTCGCGTAGCAGCAAGAGAGGAAACAGCCTCAGCATGTTGTAGCGTCCATTTCTGTTTATATGAACTGCTCTCTCTCGCGCTCTCTCTCTCTCTCTCTCTCTCTCTCTCTCTCTCTCTCTCTCTCTCTCTCTCTCTCCTGGTCATGTCAAATACAAACGGTAATATATACGTGCAGATATTTGTGTTTATCAATTTGCTCTGTTGTCGCTTATTGAATATCATTGTTAGACAATTGGACAAGGTATTGCCGAATGTCGGCATGGAATACTCTTTGTACGTATTTCTGCTAACCCTTTTCACTGCACATTACAAGCCAAGTAAAAGCGAACTTATTTCATGTGAACTCCTAAAGAATGGAGTACAACAAATGCCACTCGACATTATCTCGTCTACAGCCGCTGCAAATAGGGAAACTAAATCAAATGTATTTTTTAACGGTGACTGTCAGTCTTCTGATAATTTTGAGAGCTTCAGTTATTGGACCTGCAATGCACCACAAATGTCTAAATTTGGATCTGCACTGTTAGTTACTAAACCGTCAACAACAACTGCAGAAAAACTTTACAGGATACTGGTTTTTGGAGGGATATTTACTGCGGGTGACGTGCTAAATTCCAACCAAACGTGGATTTATTATGAAGAAACAAACTCTTGGAAAATGATCGATAGTGTCGTGAACGGCCCTCCAGCAATGAAGAATTTGCAGCTGGTGCCTCTTTGTAGCTCACACGCCGTCATTGTGCATGTTGATGCTATCAACAGCACTTGGATATTTAGTTATGAACAACTGGAATGGAAACGAGTTACGATTGTGGGAAATGGGCCAAGTCCGTTATCTTTTGCAATTGATAATAGTAACGTTACAGCAGTGGCCGTGAAAAGTGCGCACTTTCTGTGCCCTTGTAGTGAGGATGTTCTCGTCTTTGTATCTCTTCATGAAGCGGATCAACTTGCAGTAGTGTGGTACAGGCTCAGCTGTGTGATAGAACATACAAAATATAGTTGGGAGAAAGTAGGAAACTATACATTTCCTGATTATGATCTACGTTTTCTTACTTCTTCGACAGACAAGACAACATTGTATTTTATGGTTCACAATTGCATTTGGGACTATTCCGTGAAGAAATCATTTTGGCATAAAACAAACTATTGCCTTTCATCTGATAAGTGGTATGAAGTTGCGAATAGTATTTCGATGTCTATATATTTAGATAATACTGGAGAGATTCTTATGTTCAGTCTTTGGAAACTTTTAGTTGTTCGGCTGTCTTTGTCTAATGGGTCTGTGTTCTACGAACGTGCACATGGAAATCTATGCTTCAATACTGACCTAACCGAGATACTTTATGGATTACAACTGTATGCTGTACGAGTTGTCAGTCGAGGTAACGAAGTGATTGTTTACTCTCCTGACACATTGTCAAAATCTTGTGGCTCAACTACGTGGAGACTGCGGAGAAACGATGGCGCGGGAAAATGGGAATTTGCTGATGTGAGCAATACCGTCCTAATTCCATTAGGTGCCGCATTTCAGTCTTTGTGGAAAGACACATATTATCGGATGGTCTACGGTATAATTAGAACGATTCCGCCACCAGCCATGTGGTCTATGAACTTACGCACGAAGCGATGGCAAATGGTGGGATATCTCAACGTTACAGGATTACTAGACGTTAGAGCAATGGCCGACTATGATAGTGTAAGTACGCACTTGCAGGAAAATGTGTGGCTGATTGCGGCAGCCCATTACACAACGTTGATCGCGTCAAAAGATCACATACGGCAAACGTTCAGTCCTAAACCCCCTAGACACAGCTGCACACTCGTTACTATTAGCTCGTCGTCAGCTTTGCTGTTTGGAGGCATTTTTGATAATGGCAGCGTAACTAACGATCTTTATCAATTTTCTCTCACAGGTAATGTTTGGGAGAAAGTGGAAATGGCCGAGTCTGCGGGGAAGGTCCCCTCGCCTCGATGTGGCCACGCAGCTACAGTTCTAGGGTTCGACATGTTTGTCTTTGGTGGATATGACGGTAGCAAAATCTCCAACCAAGAATTGTGGAAATATAATTTGATTAACAATTCGTGGAGCATTTTAGTACCAAAAAACAAACTTCCACGTTCTAGTATTAGCAGGGATTGCCACCTTATGGCGACCGGTCAAGCTGGAATGATTTGGATTGCGACTAAATGTATTGCGTCACGAGGACATTTTGAGTATGATGGACATTACGAGTTGTGGATGTTTGTTGTTCACTTGCAGACTTGGAATTTTGTTGCTCGTCACAAAATGGAAAAAATGCCGAATTACTGTCTCTCTCCAACTTTGCATTTTCGGCAAGGATATCTGCTAGATTTACAGGCTTCTACTTTAGTTCGTATAAAGGCTGGTTGCCCTGAAGGATTAAATTCTAGCAACATTTCTCGTGTTCCCTGTGACTTGTGCAAAATTGGTTTTTTCTCTGGTACGGGGTCTAACGAGTGCCGCAAATGTCCAAATGGAACGACGACGAGAGAGGAGGGTTCGTCAACACTGACCGACTGCAACGTTTGTGTCAAGGGTTACTGTCTTCATGGAAGATGTCTGGTGGTGAGCAGCAGGTTAACACAAGTTCCTGTATGCACGTGTACTCTCGGTTTCACTGGTTCTCACTGTCAAGATGCAACTTATTATTACATTGGAATGGGAGTTATTCTTTTTATAGGTATTATTACTTTATTCGTTATTGTATTATGGCGCACTAGAAAAAGACGAAGAGAACGAGAAACGGCTTTGCGTCGTCACATACAAACATTGAATGATGCGTGGCAGATCAGTTGGCAAGAAATAGAACTGCAGGACGAAATAGGAGGAGGAGTATCAGGAAGAGTGTGGAAAGCGCAATATCGTGATATGGACGTTGCTGTAAAAATGCTGATCGACGTTGATCAATCGCAATCGTCTTTGGAATTTGCAGGAGAAATTAAGTTTATGCAAACAATGCGTCATCCAAATATTGTTCTTTTCATCGGAGCGGGTAGAACGAGTCCACGAGCACAACCGTTTCTCGTCGTCGAGTTTGCGCATCGAGGTTCATTACGTCACGTACTGGATGACGTCAGTATTGAAATAAATGAAAATCGTAAAATTGATTTCGCTTTAGACGCTTCGAAAGGAATGGAATTTCTTCACCAATTGGACCCCCCGAGAATTCATCGAGATGTGAAAAGTGAAAACTTGTTAGTTAGTCGAAGTTGGATTGTCAAAGTTACTGATTTTGGTCTTGGAAAACTTTTTTGTGGTGCACACCAAAATCAACAGTTAAACCGAAGGAATTCATTGATTAGCATTAATTCAGAAAATGAGCTTTTGTCTGAACCGAGAGACATGTCTGAAGAT
>NC_085101.1:3982616-4096381 GCF_963422355.1 Corticium candelabrum | reverse complement strand
GAACAACTGGAATGGAAACGAGTTACGATTGTGGGAAATGGGCCAAGTCCGTTATCTTTTGCAATTGATAATAGTAACGTTACAGCAGTGGCCGTGAAAAGTGCGCACTTTCTGTGCCCTTGTAGTGAGGATGTTCTCGTCTTTGTATCTCTTCATGAAGCGGATCAACTTGCAGTAGTGTGGTACAGGCTCAGCTGTGTGATAGAACATACGAAATATAGTTGGAAGAAAGTAGGAAACTATACATTTCCTGATTATGATCTACGTTTTCTTACTTCTTCGTCAGACAAGACAACATTGTATTTTATGGTTCACAATTGCATTTGGGACTATTCCGTGAAGAAATCATTTTGGCATAAAACAAAATATTGCCTTTCATCTGATAAGTGGTATGAAGTTGCGAATCGTATTCGATGTCTATATATTTAGATGATACTAGAGAGATTCTTATGTTCAGTCTTTGGAAACTTTTAGTTGTTCGGCTGTCTTTGTCTAATGGGTCTGTGATCTACGAACGTGCACATGGAAATCTATGCTTCAATACTGACCTAACCGAGATACTTCTTGGATTACAACTGTATGCTGTACGAGTTGTCAGTCGAGGTAACGAAGTGATTGTTTACTCTCCTGACACATTGTCAAAATCTTGTGGCTCAACTACGTGGAGACTGCGGAGAAACGATGGCTCGGGAAAATGGGAATTTGCTGATGTGAGCAATACCGTCCTAATTCCATCAGGTGCCGCATTTCAGTCTTTGTGGAAAGACACATATTATCGGATGGTCTACGGTATAATTAGAACGATTCCGCCACCAGCCATGTGGTCTATGAACTTAAGCACGAAGCGATGGCAAATGGTGGGATATCTCAACGTTACAGGATTACTAGACGTTAGAGCAATGGCCGACTATGATAGTGTAAGTACGCACTTGCAGGAAAATGTGTGGCTGATTGCAGCAGCCCATTACACAACGTTGATCGCGTCAAAAGATCACATACGACAAACGTTCAGTCCTAAACCCCCTAGACACTGCTCCACACTCGTTACTATTAGCTCGTCGTCAGCTTTGCTGTTTGGAGGCAGTTTTGATAATGGCAGCGTAACTAACGATCTTTATCAATTTTCTCTCACAGGTAACGTTTGGGAGAAAGTGGAAATGGCCGAGTCTGCGGGGAAGGTCCCCTCGCCTCGATGTGGCCACGCAGCTACAGTTCTAGGGTTCGACATGTTTATCTTTGGTGGATATGACGGTAGCAAAATCTCCAACCAAGAATTGTGGAAATATAATTTGATTAACAATTCGTGGAGCATTTTAGTACCAAAAAACAAACTTCCACGTTCTAGTATTAGCAGGGATTGCCAACTTATGGCGACCAGTCAAGCTGGAATGATTTGGATTGCGACTAAATGTATTGCGTCACGAGGAAATTTTGAGTATGATGGACATTACGAGTTGTGGATGTTTGTTGTTCACTTGCAGACTTGGAATTTTGTTGCTCATCACAAAATGGAAAAAATGCCGAATTACTGTCTCTCTCCAACTTTGCATTTTCGGCAAGGATATCTGCTAGATTTACAGGCTTCTACTTTAGTTCGTATAAAGGCTGGTTGCCCTGAAGGATTAAATTCTAGCAACATTTCTCGTGTTCCGTGTGACTTGTGCAAAATTGGTTTTTTCTCTGGTACGGGGTCTAACGAGTGCCGCAAATGTCCAAATGGAACGACGACGAGAGAGGAGGGTTCGTCAACACTGACCGACTGCAACGTTTGTGTCAAGGGTTACTGTCTTCATGGAAGATGTCTGGTGGTGAGCAGCAGGTTAACACAAGTTCCTGTATGCACGTGTACTTTCGGTTTCACTGGTTCTCACTGTCAAGATGCAACTTATTATTACATTGGAATGGGAGTTATTCTTTTTATAGGTATTATTACTTTATTCGTTATTGTATTATGGCGCACTAGAAAAAGACGAAGAGAACGAGAAACGGCTTTGCGTCGTCACATACAAACATTGAATGATGCGTGGCAAATCAGTTGGCAAGAAATAGAACTGCAGGACAAAATAGGAGGAGGAGTATCGGGAAGAGTGTGGAAAGCGCAATATCGTGATATGGACGTTGCTGTAAAAATGCTGATCGACGTTGATCAATCGCAATCGTCGTTGGAATTTGCAGGAGAAATTAAATTTATGCAAACAATGCGTCATCCAAATATTGTTCTTTTCATCGGAGCGGGTAGAACGAGTCCACGAGCACAACCGTTTCTCGTCGTCGAGTTTGCGCATCGAGGTTCATTACGTCACGTGCTGGATGACGTCAGTATTGAAATCAATGAAAATCGTAAAATTGACTTCGCTCTAGACGCTTCGAAAGGAATGGAATTTCTTCACCAATTGGACCCACCGAGAATTCATCGAGATGTGAAAAGTGAAAACTTGTTAGTTAGTCGAAGTTGGATTGTCAAAGTTACTGATTTTGGTCTTGGAAAACTTTTTTGTGGTGCACACCAAAACCAACAGTTAAACCGAAGGAATTCATTGATTAGCATTGATTCAGAAAATGAGCTTTTGTCTGAACCGAGAGACATGTCTGAAGATGGTATTGGTACAGTGAGATGGAGTGCACCCGAGTTATCGCGACGAGAGAGCTACGATGGATCTATCGATGTCTACAGGTACACGACGACGTCAATTTTGTTGTATTCAGTAAAGGTTCTAACTTATTTTGTGTTTAGTTTTGGAATTGTGCTTTGGGAGATTTGGTCACGTGGCTTTCCTTTCAAGCAGTATCGGTTTGGTCACGAGGTCGACGACGCCGTGGAAAGAGGCGAGCGTCCCGTCGTTCCAGATGATTGCCCGAAAGTGTATGCAACCCTAATGCAAGCTTGCTGGGCAGACAATGCTTGGAAACGACCGTCGTTTAGCGAAGTTGTCAGCTGTCTGGAAAACATGTATGTGGAAGATGCATGCATGCTAGAGTGACTAGTCGAGCGTTTTGAATTTGGTCATTTGCTAGTTTAGTGACGCCTAAATTCTACCTGTTATCTAGAGGTAGCAGACTAGATTGTTAGCATAGCAATATTATAGAATTAGGAATTTAAGTCATAAAAATATGTTACTAGGAGACAATTGGTTACTTATAACCAAATAAACACGATTGTTTAGCGCACGTTAGATGGCACTAACTTTTAGAAGTTGCATGTTCTTTCAACTACAGTGCGTTTCAGAATTGAAGTCCTCCGGAAGTCTGGGCAGTGGCTACCACCCCAACGTGTACCATCATGACCATTAGAGTAGTCTCGCGCAGCCAGCCTCTCCAACCATTTGATTACTGTTGGCGGGGAGAAGGTTAAGGATCCTTTGATGTCTTGGCTCTGCCGACCCCTGCATTCCACCGGGCATACAGACTTATCGATGATCTGTTAATTGATCTAAGCGAGCAACTGATGGGAACGCATGCATCTTGTAATTAGTATCCGTATGTATAGAGCGAACTTTTCGCTTCTGTTTCTTCTGCAGGTGCTGCTGGTGCAGCTGGGCTTTGTTCTTGTTTTAGACAAGTTCATTAATTAATTTACTCTCACGGGTTGCGTGGCTGCCTGGGCAATTAGGCATGGTAAAATTATGCTTAGCTAAGAGAATTAAGCGCGCATGCCGTCTTTTCTTGTACTACAACCGTGGCAGCTAGGTAAGTTGTTCTTCGTGAAATTGCCTCTAGAGGTTTATCTGGACGTCATGCAGCTGCAGTGATAAAGCTAGAATTTTAGCAACAGGACGAGCAGCTTCTCAGTCTTACACTTTATTGCTGTCGCGTACGGAAGTTGCGTGATTATGCACTTCGAATTTTCGTAGGTCTTCTTTGTATACGTACATGCTAGTCGTTGAATTCTGTTGGTTGCACACCGGCGTAGGAAGCGGGGACTGGGGATTGTGTGTGTATGTGTGTGTGTGTGTGAGGGGGGAGTGGAGAAGCCCCCTCACGCTCAGTGTAGGAATTTAAATTTCTGTGCCAGCGACTTTTACCAATTTGTTTACGGTCTGGCAAGCGAGGTAGTTTTTGCTTACTGATGATGACGCATCCACGCGGTGCATCCACGCGGTACAGCCTCCCTCACCCGGTTCTTAAACATCTTTTATACGCCATTGTTGCAGGCAACGATGCTATATCCTACGTACTGTAACTGTACGTCATGCAGCAGCCAAAGTGTACTGGCAGCCACGTAACCCGGCCGTAAAAGCAAATGAACTTGCCTACAACAAGACCAAAGTCCGGTAGCACCTGCAGCAGAAACAGACTCGAAAATTCTAGCAAGTATAATTTGCTAGTCTAGTGATGCGTAGCTAACTGAGCTATCTAGTAAAGGTAGCAGATTAGATTGCTAGCATAGAGAATTAGGAGTTATATTCGTGAGAAATTTGTTAGGTGACAGTTGTCTAGGCAAGGAAACACCGTTGTTTAGCGCACGTTACGGAGGACTTGTTAGTTTGCATGTAACAATCTTCCTGAGTGAACTTCTCTCAAATAGTTACTTTCTGTTCTTTCTTTGATTAATTTTTGGATTCCGTAATACTTACGCAGATAGACTCTCACTACATGAGATATCAAGGAATGGACAATTGCGTCGTCATTTAATATCACTGCCAAATACGGTGTTTAATGTAGTTAGACGAGGTTGACTCCATCCTGTGAGCCGGCACGCACGTTGGGTCTGAGGTGGTACCAGAATTAGGTCGCATGCGCTTAACGTTGGAGCGCCAACTCAGTCTTAGCTTTCGCGCCGTTGCAACACAAGTTCAAATTTGTTGCCCTCCAAATGGCCGAACAGTCTTCTTCCAGCTCGTCCGACTCGAGTGCGATCAGTCAAGTGTCTATTCCTCTAGAGGAATTAACGGCTCTGATGGCGGAAACAGCGCGGACGGCGGTTCGAGCGGAGCTCGCCACTCTGAACAGAAACGGTGCAGCATCAGGTATTAGCCCAAGAGTCGGTTAGCGCAGTGCAGTGGTTGGTTGGTAGCGTAAATTTTTACATGGGCCGACAAACACGATCATTTTTTGTCGCGCATCAGTCGCCGGTCAGCGCCTTTGTTTTTCTTTCACGACTCTTAGTACATTTAGGCTCTACCGGTAGTCTTTCGCGTAACCGCCGAGCGGTTTTCTACGTTCGCCACTTCTGCAACGCTAATGGCGTCGTGAAACTCTAGTCGATTCACGCGCTAATGTCGCTGTGCAGGAGGTCCGGCGTGCACGCGCAGAAAGTAAACTACTGCGGTCAGGCTGTTTGTGGCTTACCCGCGATCAGCGGGGGCGCAATTCGCATACTTGACCGATACCGGCTATCTGCACGCTCTTCGCTTCACTGATTGCCTGTATATATATTTTTACGAAGCCGCTATCTGCCATAGTTATTGCATACGCACTATGACGGCTGTCGCTAACCGGTTTGCTAAACACAGCCGTCTTGGCTTTGCTTTGTTTTACAAGGGTTTTACACGAGTTTTAGGGTTATGCAAAAGGTTTTGTGTGTGTTTCAGGGTTTCGAAGGGTTACTGTGGCCGGGTAATAGACAGCTCTACGAACTCTTGCGGTAGTTCAGTTGAGAGCCTGTTTCTCTGTTGTAGACGGGTTTACAGATGGATTGAGTCACGATGCCAGCTTGCAAAGTACTGGCAGCGCTTCTGCAAGCAAATGGACCGCAGGAGGCGTGGTTCGAGAGGTGTGGAGTTTCACGCCGTGTGGTTTTACTTAAGCACGCCCTAGAAAACCCCACAAACACCTATAAATCTGACAGGGTTTCTGTCGGATTCTCTGTGGAAGCTAGAGTGTGAGCGCTATCGCGTTCTCGTTCTGTTCCGTTGCGATCCGTTCCATAACGGAACGCTCACTACTGCCCAACTTGACCGGTGTGAACTATTACGTTCCATATGCATTTTCTGATCACATCCGGCACTTTCTTGGCACGTGGTTTAAAATGGCGGACAGACGAAAGCATGATTGCGGAGAGGGTCTGGCTACGCGAGACTAACGAGACGCTGCATGCAACTCATTCTCTCATTCTCACACGTCTCACTCTTTTCTGGTCCTGATTCTGATACTCGGAAAGCATTCAATACAAACGCTGTTTTGCAACGTCATTTTGACAGAACATCACGTGAAAAAAGTAGTATTCTCTCGCCGCAAATATTTGTGGGCGAGCAAATGGAGGTTGGCTACTCACTCGGAGTGAGGAAGTAGAGTAGTCCTTAGGAAGGACTGTTGTCTGTTTGTTTGCTTAGTTGGGTGTCTGTCGGTTTGTGTTTGTTTGTCTGTTTGCTTTTGTATTTCAAATACAAATGAACGCTATCCTCCATGCATAGCAGTAATATATTCGTGGAGATATTTGTGTTTATAGATTGTTGGACAATCACAATGCGTTTCCATTTCATTTATGTCTTTTTATTCTAGCAAGTTATTGCCGAATGCCGGCATGGAATGCTCTTTGTACGTATTTCTGTTGACCATATTCACTGCACATTACAAGCCCAGCAAAAGCTCATTTCTAAGTCGAACCACAAAAACCGGAGTACCACTTGAGAATTTACTTGGTATCTTGCCTAGAGCCGCTGCAAACAAAGAAACTAACCCATTTGGAGTTTCTAACAGTAATTTTCAGTCTTATAATAAGTTTGAACGTTTCAATTCTTGGACCTGCAAGGCACCACAAGCGTTGCAGTTTAGAACTGCACTGTTAGTTGTTAAACCGTCGACGACAATCCAAAAATATCGTTACAGGATACTGGTGTATGGAGGACAGTTTGCACAATTAACCTATAGGACAATAAGTGCATATTTGTTAAACCAAACATGGATTTATTATGAAGAAACAAACTCTTGGAAATTGATTAGTGTCGCGAACAGCCCTCCAGCGATGAGTGGTTTCTATCTGGTGGCTCTTTGTAGTTCACGCGCCATCATTGTGTCTTTTCATAGTACCAACAGCACTTGGATATTTTTGCTCGATCAACCGAATTGGAAACGAGTCACGATTGTGGGCAATCAGCCAAGTTGGACGGATATTGTATATATCTATGGCGCGGTGACCGTGAAAAGTGCTCACTCTTTGTGCTCCTGTAGTCAGGATGTTTTCGTTTTGTGCCGTACTAGAAACGAAGGAAAACATTGTGTGGGGTACAGACTCAGCTGTGTGATAGAACATACAATATATCGGTGGGAGAAAGAAAACTACACAATTCCTTGCTCTAATGTATCTTTAGTTGACGGTTGGTCAGGAAAGACAACAGTATTGGCTCTGGTCGACGAATGTATTTGGAAATATTCCGGAAAGAAATCAATATGGAATAAAACGAAAAACTGTTTTCCATATGGTGATTATCATTTATCTCGAGTCTATTTTGTTAATAATTATACCAGAGAGTTTCTTGCTGTCAATTTTCGACATAGTTTAGTTACTAGATTGTCTCTTTCTAGTGGGGTCTCTTTCGTCGAACAGATACGGGGAGATGTTGCATTGTCCGAACTAATGAGAAAACCTCGTAGTATTCTAGTCTACTATCAGTATGCCGTACGATTTGTCAGTCATGGTAAAATAAAATTTTAGTAGCGTTGGACTTGGCTGCGTTCAATGAACGTTGTGGCTCAAGTACGTGGGGTCTGCAGAGACGCGATGTAGCGGGAGAAAGGCCATGACATTTGGTTAGAATGAACCATACTGTTCTAATTCCATCAGATTACGGATATCAGTCTTTATGAAAAGACACATATTGTAGGATTGTCTTTCCATCCCACAATGTAAGGTCTGTGCCACCAGTCATGTCGTCGATGAACTAACACACGAAGCGATGGGAAATTGAGGGATATCTCAACATTACAGGAATAGATTTACTCTAAATCCATCATTTCTCTAGTTAAACTAGAGAAATGATGAATTCAGAGATTGTAAGCCTGCACATGCAGGAAAATGCGTGGCTAATTGTGTCACACAACTACACAACGTTGATCTCGTCAAGAGATCACATACGACAAATATCGAGTCCTATACCTTTTAGAACTTCATTCTCAGTCGTCACTATCAACTCGTCGTCAGCGTTGCGGTTTGGAGGTCGGATTGGTGACAAGGTCGATCTAAATGATCTTTGGCAATTTTCTCTTCCACATAGAATTTGGAAGAAAGTGAAAATGATGGAGTCTGCAGGGAGCGTCCCCTCACCTCGACACAATCATGCTGCTGCAGTTATAGGAGCCGACATGTTTGTTTTTGGTGGATATAACGTTACTGACTTTTTAAAATTCGAATTGTGGAGATATAACGTGATTAAAAATTCGTGGAGCTTCTTAGTACCAACCAAGCAACTACCATATGGTTATTGGGATTTCTATGATTGTTATTTTACGACAACAGCTCAAACTGGAATGTTATGGATTGCGTCAAGATGTTATACGTATACTAGACCATGGGATTTTGATGGCAATTTCGAGTTATGGCTGTTTATTGTTCGCTTGCGGACATGGAATATCTTCGTACGTCAATCAATAAACAATATGCCGAACAACTATTTTTATTCATCTCTGGATTTCTGGCAACGATATCTGTAGAGTTTAGAGCATTCTAGTTTAGCTTATATAGAGGCGGGATGTCCTCAAGGATTAGGGTCGAGCAACATTTTACGTGTTCCGTGCGACGTCTGCAAAGTCGGTTTTTACTCTGGTGTAGAGACGAACGAGTGCCGCAGATGTCCAAATAGAACGATGACGAGCGAAGAGCGTTCGTCAAGTTTGACCGACTGCAACGTTTGCGCTATGGGTTACTGTGTTTATTGTAGCTGTCTGGTGGTCAACAGTATAACACAAGTTCCTGTATGCACGTGTACTTTCAGTTTCACTGGTTCTCACTGTCAAGATGCAACTTATTATTACATTGGAATGGGAGTTATTCTTGTTATAGGTATTATTACTTTATTCGTTATTGTATTATGGCGCACTAGAAAAGGACGAAGAGAACGAGAAACGGCTTTGCGTCGTCACATCCAAACATTGAATGATGCGTGGCAGATCAGTTGGCAAGAAATAGAACTGCAGGACAAAATAGGAGGAGGAGCATCAGGAAGAGTGTGGAAAGCGCAATATCGTGATATGGACGTTGCTGTAAAAATGCTGATCGGCGATGATGAATCCCAATCGTCGTTGGAATTTGCTGGAGAAATTAAATTTATGCAAACAATGCGTCATCCAAATATTGTACTTTTTATTGGAGCGGGTAGAACGAATCCACGAGCGCAACCATTTCTCGTCGTCGAGTTTGCGCATCGAGGTTCATTACGTCACGTACTGGATGACGTCAGTATTGAAATAAATCAAAATCGTAAAATTGACTTCGCTCTAGACGCTTCGAAAGGAATGGAATTTCTTCACCAATTGGACCCACCGAGAATTCATCGAGATGTGAAGAGTTAGAACTTACTAGTTAGTCGAAGTTGGATTGTCAAGTCGCTGATTTTGGTCTTGGAAGACTATTTTGTGAGGGACACAAACACAGACAATAAGACCAAAACAATTCACTGGTTAGCACTAGTTCAGAAAATGAGCTTCTGCTTGAGACGAGAGACTTGTCTGAAGATGGTATTGGGACAGCGAGATGGAGTGCACCAGAGTTATCACGACGAGTGAGCTACGATGGATCCATCGATGTCTACAGGCACACGACGACGTCAATTCTATTGCAGTCAATAACTAGAGATTATAACCTATTTTGTGTTTAGTTTTGGAATTGTACTTGGGGAGATTTGGTCACGTGGCTTTCCTTTCGAGCATTATCGGTTTGGTCACGAGGTCGACGACGCCGTGGAAAGAGGCGAGCGTCCCGTCGTTCCAGAAGATTGCCCAAAAGTGTATGCAACCGTAATGCAAGCTTGCTGGGCAGACAATGCTTGGAAACGGCCGTCGTTTAGCGAAGTTGTCAGCTGTCTGGAAAACATGTATGTGGAAGATGCATGCTAATTAGAGTGAGTACACTGGCATTTTGAATTTGGCCATTTGACCATCGACGCCTATACTTATCTAGCTAGATAAGTAGTTGCTATACAGAGGTAGCAGACTAGATTGCTGGCATAGTGATATTATAGAATTAGGAATTTAAGTCGTGAAAAAATTGTAAAGGAGACAGTTGGCTAGAACCAAATAAACAGGATTGTTTAGCGCACGTTAGATGGCACTAACTATAGAAGTTGCATGTTCGTTTCTTCAACTATGCACGATCACGCTGACTTTCGTTGGTATTTTGCACTAGTAACACTCGTTAGCTAGGCAATTGCACTCTAACTACACGAGATACCAATGAATTGGACGCTTTGATGACGTCATCAATCAATATCAACTGCCGAGTGCAATGGACGAAGCTCATGTGGCCAGCTCAAGTACTTAGACGTTGTTTTTACGTATTGGCTGATGTTTATCTTCTCTGTCAACAGCTCCTCTTGTCAAATCCGTCGGTTCAGAGCACTCATCTTCACCAGCTGCTCACTTGTCTAGAACTAGAGGCACCGGCAGCACTGCTATTGTTCGCGGATTGTCGAGTGTCACGTGGAACTCAGGAGGAGTTGCACCATCTACATCACACGGTAGGTAGATCGTTAGTGATGAATCAGTGTCAAAGTTTGTTGTAGAAACATTGAGTGTCAAGTTGTAATGCATGCGTGCAGGTCACGAATCAGGTTTTAACATTGATCTTCAGAAGTTCAAGAGATTGGAAGCTCGAATGGTTCGACTGTGTGTTGATATAGATACGGGTATTTAGCAATGTGTAGAGATGTATATGTGTAGAAATATGTGACATGAATGATTAGCTTTTTTGTTATTGTAACAATTAATTACTTTGAGACAGTTTAGATACGAAGGCTTATATAATACAAAAATATACTATGTCGCTATGCCCTTCCATAATGGGCAAGTGGGGTCTTTACCCTCATCTGGGCACCCACCAACCCGGCAGGTGAGCCCAGTGGGGTACATGTTTCCGTGTAGTCCATACGGCGATCAATGACTAGCCAATTCGATATAGATTGCAGGCTGTCCACAAGTTCGTGACCGCGAACTCGTGGACAGCACGCCTAGTGGATATCAACGACCACAAGGAAAGCACTGAATGTCATGGTCAAGGGACCATTCACCAGACCACAGAAACTCCTCAACGACTGAAACGAGTCATAGTCTCGTGGATAAAGCTAGAGAAACATGAGAAAGAAAGACAGACAACTTTCATAATTTACTATCGTCACTGGGGTTTGAACCCCCAAACCATGGAGTGGTAGCCATTGTCGCTAACCACTAAGCCATGTGTCGTTATGCCCCCTCCATAATGGGCAAGTGGGGTCTTTACCCCCATCTGGGTGCCCACCAACCCGGCAGGTGAGCCCAGCGGGGTACATGTTTCCGTGTAGTCCATACGGCGATCATTGAATAGCCAATTCGATATAGATTGCAGGCATTACGGTGACCGCGTACTCAATACAGCACGTCTAGTGGATATCAACAACCACCAGGAAAGCACTGGATGTCATCGTCAACCGACCGTTCGCCAGACCACAGAAACTCCCCAACGACTGAAACGAGTCATAGTCTCATGGATAAAGCTAGAGAAACATGAGAAAGAAAGACAGACAAGTTTCACAATTTACTGTCGTCACTGGGGTTTGAACCCCCAAACCATGGAGTGGTAGCCATTGTCGCTAACCACTAAGCCACGGCGGTGACTATATTATTATTATTATTATTATTATTATTATTATTTTATACTTACATGCGTGACAAGTTTTACTCGTCATCTGTGATATTTGGAGCAATTTGAATGAGTAGGTGATCAACATGTTAGAACTTAGACAGGGGCGTAGCGTGGCATGGGCTAGACCAGAATAGCCCCATCATTTGTAGATGTGGTCATAAAAGTTGTGAAATGTAAATACGTGTGAGGACCACAGCTGTGTCTAGTATATGTGTGTTTGTTTGTTTTATGTAGATTTGCGTCTATGTGTTGCCCTTTTAGGGAACTGCACTTTTTAGTGTACTACAAACTTCAATATATATATATATATATATATATATATATATATATATATATATATATATATATACACACCACACTTTTTCTAGTCTAGATCTGCCTCTAATTCTGTATCAGTCAATTAAAAGCCAATAAAGGGCGTGTCCATAAAAGTGGGCATGCCCCGTAGCATTGTAAATTTTACCCCCCATTTTTAGAGGTCACGCTACACCCCTGACTTAGACTTTCTAGGGAAAGCTGTGATGACAGCTTGTCAGGGTATTCACTGATGTGATTACTAGTTATGGTGTTTTACTGTTTCTTTTCAGATTGCATATAAAGAATTATACTTATAATTAACTTAATTAAATTAGTTGCAGAGGAATCAGTGTTTAACACATGTTTATTTTGTTGCTAATGAAGTGTTGTGTAAAACTGATAAAATGGTAGAAAGTGATTGGTGCATCTTTGTAACTAATGTGGGTACATACTAATTCAACTATAATTTATTTGAAAATGGATGCATCATGTAGTGTTTGTTAATTAATGAAGGAATTAATTTCAACTAGTGACTAAATTACAATTGTAAGCATACAAATGCAATTTGTAGGACTTATTGTAGCAACGTGATTGTTTGTGTTTACTCTTAATTAAGTGCATTGCTTACGTGCTCTGTACTAGCCCATACATTAACACTGGCACAGTTATGTGTAAATTAAGTTTTGACTATAAGTGAACTATGTGAGTGCATGTTTTACAGTCTGAGTTTGAAGGTGACAACTCTAATCTGAGCAATGCTAGTGCATCATCTGTCAGCGATCATGATGAAACCGTAAGAACTTGATCATAGTTTTGTCATCCATTCTGTAGTAGATAATTTTGTAAAGGACGAGGGTTTGAAGACACCGAACAACAAAAGGAAACGGAAATTAAAAATTGATTCTCACGAACAACCATCAGGTCAACAAGAATGTTGTGATAGTGCAGGTTTGTTAAACAATGTTTTATTATTTGTGTGCAGGTGTTGGGAAACATTCTAAAGTTGATCCAACTAAGAAGATCAGCGACTTTTTTGGCAAGGTTGTTATGGTTAATTGGCAAGAGTTTGTCCCTGTATACTTGTTTCATGGTAGGCGACATTGTCAGGAGTTTCTACTGAAAACAGCTGTGCAAGTATAGCAAAGAGAACATTGGTAAGATGATTAAATGTACACTCTAGACTAGTTTACATTCCATGTACTTTGTTAATGATGCAATTCAATATTTATTTGGCTAGAATATTCAGCAGACGTAGCAATGTTTAGTTTGAATTTGTGTTTTGTGTAAAGTGACATTTCTATTAGAATCGGTCTCAACCTGATGCAAACGGAGAAGTGACAAGACAACTGTCGGTAGCTTGTTGTCAGGTATTATCAACTCTGCATGTTTTACAATAACTAAGATGCTCTATGCTTTCTTTGGTTTACTCTTAGACTGAAGTGACATCTGTGGACATGAATGTAAGCATTAAGTGTTTCGATTGTGTTGCTTAGTTTTTTTCCTGTGTGCTTTGTGTGTAGCGGTTGGAAGTGGAAAATGGTATTATTCAGGATGGCCTAGCTGCTAAAGATGCCGAAATAGAACGTCTTAAAAAGGTAGTGCTGAATTAGCTGTCATTTATGCTTTACAGTTTGTGGCGCACTTGCCAAGTTTCTTTAGCAGCAAGTTAGCTTTATATTTATTAATCAATGTGTCGCTATGCCCCTCCATAATGGGCAAGTGGGGTCTTTACCCCCATCTGGGCGCCCACCAACCCGGCAGGTGAGCCCAGCAGGGTACATGTTTCCGTGCAGTCCATACGGCGATCAATGACTAGCCAATTTGATATAGATTGCAGGCATTACGGTGACCGCGAACATTGGTACAGCACGCCTAGTGGATATCAATGACCACCAGGAAAGCACTGAACGTCATCGTCAACGGACCGTTCGCCAGACCACAGAAACTCTCCAACGACTGAAACGAGTCATAGTCTCATGGATAAAGCTAGAGAAACATGAGAAAGAAAGACAGACAAGTTTCATAATTTACTGTCGTCACTGGGGTTTGAACCCCCAAACCATGGAGTGGTAGCCATTGTCGCTAACCACTAAGCCACGGCGGTGATCAATTAGAATTAGTCGGATAATTTAGGAAATAAATATTATTTTTTCAGACTATCAGTGTACGACAAATCATCTCATCTATGAGTTGTCCCCGGGCAACCATACATGAAATTTTTAGTTGCCCGGTCATTACTCTGGTTGACCATACACTAAATCCATGACCGCTATTGCTATGGTGCTGTAGTTGATTTATGAATATATATATATATATATATATATATATATATATATATATATATATATATATATATATATATATATATATATATATGTATGTATATGTATTTACTGACAGGCAAAATACAGCTAACAAACAGACAAGACAGACGGTGTACATAAATTTTTTACATTTTATCACATGTATTAGTATTGATGTAGTAACATTGATGTATAAAAAATGCATTGACAGACAGAAAGGCAGACAACTGAGTGCAGACAGACGAGTTCAAAAATTCCTGGATGACTCAATCTAAATTGTGATGGAGCGATGCACTGCAAGAGTGTTACCGTATTTGCCCGTAATAACGCCCATACCAAAATAACACCCATGCCCGTATATCCGCCCATGTGCGACAGGTCAGAACTTTCAGCCCGTAAAACGCCCATGCCCAACTATACACCCTTGCCCAAGTATAAGCCCAGGATACGCATGCGCAGACAAAACAAAATGAGGTCCGTAGAACATTCGTCTCCGTCTGTGTGCGTTTGATGAGCTGGTGTCAGTGTTGAGTGAAAGTGCTTACTGCTAGACTCATGTCTTTGTTGCAATTACCGATCCTGATGCTCTTGACAGGCTTCAGGTCGACCATGTATGTATAGTGTTTAGTTTCTGCATGTATGCTGATGATTTATGGATACCAGTACCTTTGATCTTGCAAATGGATAATTGCAAGCATTTGTGGTATTTCTGTCTTCAAGTATTTAGATGATGACTGGCCAAACGATAGCATTTGCGACCATGTATACGCCTGGGATCAAAATAATGCCCATGCCTTAGTATACGCCCAGAAAAAAAGTGTGTCTTTTCTATACGCCTAGGGCGTTATTACGGGTGAATACGGTACTGTTAGTACAGAAGATGAGTTAGTATAGAGCTGACTCAGTTGGTGCCAGTAGTAACTCTGTTAGCTTATTGTCAGCTGTTTGACTCTTAGTCTTAGCTAGGGACCTTTGGGGTCCAATTTGTCTTAGAACTGGCTGATTTTTAGCGTATTGTTGACTGTAATAATGTCTTGTATAAGAAATATATGTATTGACAGACAGACAGACAGACAGACAGACAACCTGTGAGAAGCAGACTTGTGGCTCTAAACTGGCAGTTTTTTCATCTTCTTGGACACAGACAGGCAAATGATTTGCGGGGCCATCAGAAGGATAAAGATAAACAGCAATACTATCAACCACAAAGGATTCTGCAACAATAGCTGAAATCTTGTCCGTCATGATCTTAGGATAGAGTAAACCACTCGGATAAAGATAGGATGCTTTTTTGCCATTTCAGTTTGGGTACTTCTGTGTTACAAGCAAGCAGGCACACGCTTAAATGTCACAAAGTAGCATATCATTGACACTACAGGTCATTGCCCTTAATTGATTATGAAAGGATCAACACACAGATATCTGATCTGTCATCTATGACACCTATCAAGAATGCTCTCAGTAAGTGTGCAAAATGGTAGACTTATCTATAATTGAGTTTACTAACCAATGAGGGCATGCTTGCTCAGGAAGGAAAAGTCAAGCTGGTAGGTAGGGTAGCTGTCAGCTAGTTGTCTTTGGGCAACCATAGTTTGCAGTTTCAGTTGCACGGACATATTTTTGGTTGTCCCAGGCGCCCGGGCAACTGATTTGTTGTACACTGGACGTGATTGGTTTGACAGCGGCATGCACATAATTGTGGATATCAATGTTGCGGAGAGATTTCTTTAATTTATTAGTGTATGGATGTATTTCTAGGAACTGGACAATCTAAAAGAACAGGCTGCTCGTGACCGAGTAACATGCTAGAATGTTGCTAACACATTTCTTTGTTCTATTGGTATTTTTGTTTCAGAGTGCTTTTGATAAAGAGAGAGAAGAAGCTGAGAAGTCTGTAGAAAAGGTTTGTCTTTGTTGATTAGTACTCATTTTGTATATATCAATATGGATATCTATGTGTAGTGTTTAAAAGTCAACAAAGAGCTGCTGATAGAGAAAGCACAAGCTCAACACAGGGAGGTTCGAGAGACATGTATGAGGAATAGATTACGGCTAGGACAATTTGTCACACAACGGTAAGACAAGTTTGCATTGTTTAGAGAGTGTTGACTCGTTGATGGTTATAAATTTGCCGGTCTTGTCTACTGACACATGAATACAAGAAAGATATTACTGTATATTAAGTTTTGTAAAAAATACAATAGTAGAGATCTGGTCTGATTCTTTGCAATGGCATTGTATAGACTACCTAGTTTGGATGGAAGGATTTTATGGTTTTATGTAATATTATAGACATGGACTTACTGCACTGATGAGTTGCAACTTGCTCTATTTTGTGTGATGTATGGCTTGTGTACAGGCAAGGGCATCAGTTTGCTGAGGTTTGGCAAGACGGCTATGCATTTGCTGAACTTTCTCGCAGAGTTGAGTCGATATCACAACAAAGGGAGGAAGTAGAACGACAACGCAGACTGCTGACAAAAAGGAAACCACCTACCGGTGCAGCTGCGGAGAAAAAGCTCGTCAAACAGAAGCAATCACAGAGTGAAGGAGACACGTTTGTTAAACCCAATCCACCTGCTACGTGAGTAGTGTGAGGTTACGTTTTGTGTCAGTTTGCAATGTGCATGTTACTTGGATAAGTTTAATTAAGAGGTTTGTGTTTATGCAACCTTTTCAACATCTTTCTTGGAGGTTATTTGTGTGTGTGGGCAAAAGTATATTTTAATTACAGAATTGATTTATTGTTATGTTTGGATGTTGTAGACTGTCACCTGAGGACTACTTTGAACAGGAGGATATTTTCAAGTTGAGATTGTTGACCTTGAAAAAGGTAATTGTAGGCTAGTTTGTTGTTGTGTTTATCAATGTTTATCGATGTGGCTGTTGTAAATGGTAATGTTAGGAGGAGGCCGATCTTCAGTCAGAAGTAGAGAAACTGGAGAGGGAAAGAAATGTGCATATTCGAGAGCTGAAGAGGATTTCAAGTGAAGATCAGTCAAGGTTTGGTGTGTGTGTGTGTGTGTGTGTGTGTGTGTGTGTGTGTGTGTGTGTGTGTGTGTGTGTGTGTGTGTGTGTGTGTGTGTGTGTGTGTGTGTGTGTGTGTGTGTGTGTGTGTGTGTGTGTGTGTGTGTGTGTATGAGTGCATGCTAGAGCATTTATTCATTATCGATGTGTGCATGTGTTGGTATCTGGGGCTAGTATACGTACACTAATAAATGTGGGTTGTAGGTTAGATGTGTGCACAACGTATTCCTCATGACATTTGTCTTACAGGTTTAAAGGAAATCCGACTTTGAATGAGCGTTACCTGTTATTTAGACTTCTTGGTCGTGGTGGTTTCAGTGAAGTTTTTAAAGTGAGTCTATATTTGAGTTTATGTATTAACGGTGATGCACAGCTGCATATTTCCACATTTGCGTAATGTTGTGTTTACTCACATGTTCAATACTTTGCATTTTGCAGATTGAATTTTTGCACATGGTGTTGTTGTAACATGTATTTAGTTGGAGCGTGTAACAGCAGCATTCGTGTTGATTTTTACCACCTGTTTGTGATTAGGCCTTTGATGTCAAGGAGCAACGGTATGTTGCCTGTAAAATTCACCAACTCAACAAAGAATGGAAGGAAGACAAGAAGGCTAATTACATTAAGTAAATGAAGCGTGAAATTGTAATGTATTTTAGTTGTCAGTCTCAATTATGTTGTGGTGTTTGTTAGACATGCTCTACGAGAGTACAACATTCATAAGAAACTCCATCATCCGGTAAGAACTCTAACAATCGGTTCTGCTGTGTGTTACATATTGTTTTTTAGAGGATTATACAGTTGTTTGATGTGTTTGAGATTGATCAGAACTCGTAAGTGTGCTGTTTGAATTTACATTTGTGTGAGGGCACAACTGTATGCTTATTGTTGTATACTGTAACAGGCAGGCAGACAGACAGACAGCTAATGATGAAGGTAGCTTGGAAATTAATAAACAATTGTAGGTTTGTAATAGCCTTCATGTACTCTAAATTGTGATTTATCAAATATACGAAGATGCCAGATAGACAGACAGAGAGAGAGAGAGACAGACAGGCAGATAATTTATTCTTGTACAGATTCTACTTGTACATATGCTAGGATTTTTTATATACGAATCAGTCTTTGCAAACAACAAAGTCATAGACTAATGGACTTGACTTTGAATGTCAAAATCAAATAATCTATCTACTCCAATTTCATAAATGTTCCATGATCTAAATTTTCGGCTAAATTAGGTTGCCGCTATTACGGCGTACATTAATTTTCGGCGTAAGGTGGTTGGCAGGAACCTTCACATACTAAATACAGTACTAGACGCGTATCATATTATTCACGTAAGTAGTCTTGCCGATCCAACCCCTTCCCATTTTTGATTAGCACGACATGCGGTGTGGAAGTTCGAATTCTTGGTATTAGGTGTCAGAGTCCTATGATACTTATGTTGAGCTCTGGAGAGCTGCCTTACAAAGGCGTATCAATTCTTGACAAGTAGGCGACAGATGTACTCGAATACCACTGCTGCTGTTTTCATTGCAAAAGGGAGATCAATGGCAGTGGTTGTCACCGAGAACGCGACAGTTGTGATCTTTGACAGTCACTCGCACGGCCAGAAAGGTACTCTCATTGCAGTTTCTACTGGGATTGCACCTGCAATTCGCTTTCTGTGCAATCGTCTCTAAGGAGGCGTAGATAATAGCGAGGAGCTGATGTTTGCTTTCTAGAGAAAGTGCAAGAAGTTGTAATGTAGTAGTAATTTCACAATTTTATTTCTTTGGTCAAAGTGCTGACAGTTGCGCAGATTTTTGGCAAACATATGAATGTGCTTACAGTACATATACTAATAGTACTAGTAATGTCTGTTTTGAATGTTTCAGAAGAAACTGATCCAACATTTGAATGGGCATTAAATTTGGGTGGACATTTAATTTGGGCATGGCAGACCCTTCGCCAAAATTGCCGAAATTAAATGTATGCCGAACATTTACGAAATTAGAGTAAATCACCATGATTATGTGACAGTTTTGAAAGTTTTCTAAGGATAATTTTGGCATTACATCTTTGCAGAATTGTAGAAAATATTTTTCTCCAATACAACATGAACATGGAAGCATTAAAATTGGCTGCTGGATTTGCTGACTGTTGTGACAAATGCTGCAATAAATTCTCTTCCTTTGTACTCCACCTCCCAAAATGTTCTATCACAAGAGGAACACATCTTGACACATATCCTTCTGGAACAAGCTCTTCTGAATATTTTTTCATTTTCTTTTCTTGTCTTGTTGCGGCAGCATGACCATTTTTCTTGCTAGCCCTCCTAATAATGTCCTGACTCCATGGATGAGCCAGGGACACATCAATATCTGAATTCTGTCCAGTATTTGGATCAAACACTGTAATGTCTGGACAATCTTCAGTATTGATGTATTTATGTCTTGGTTCTGTTTGACAGACACACAGACACACAGGCAGACAAACAGACAGAGACAGAGACAGATAGGCAGAGATAGACAGATAGGCAGAGATAGACAGATAGGCAGAGATAGACAGATAGACAGACACACATGATATTTTATTTATTTTATGAATTTGTCATATGCCTTATGATATTTGTGTATACACACTTTGGTTATTTATTTTTATTGGAGTTTAGCATAGCTTTGCCTGACTGTTTTGTGTTTGACAGATTCTGTACTGTATTGGAATTTTCTACTGGCAATGATCTAAACTTCTATCTAAAGCAACACAAATCAATACCAGAGAAAGAGGTTAGTGACAGCTCACTGATACATGTATGTCATTATTAATTTATTTAACACTAATAGGCTCGAAGTATAACAATACAGGTGAACGTTGCTGCTCTATTTACGTGGTTCATGCAAAAGCATTGATTTTGTGCAGACTGTAAGGGCTTTAAAGTATCTCAATGAGATCAAGCCACCTGTCATACATTATGACTTAAAACCTGGTACAGAGTTGAGACTTTGTAATGTTTACTCTTTGGTACATGTGACTGACTTTGTAGGAAACATATTGCTTGGATCGGGAGCACTGAGTGGCGAAGTGAAAATTACTGATTTTGGCTTAAGCAAGATAATGGAAGATGAAGCAGCATCTGACATGGAGCTCACATCTCAAGGGGCTGGAACGTATTGGTAAGAAGTAGATTATGGGTAGATAGTTGCTAGACAAGTGAGTCTGTAAATAATCAGACCATTCTATACTATATAAGAGGGGAATATAACGCCCGGACACTGGACATTGTCCGGTCAAAACAATTCCATGCCTGGCCATATATTGTGTTGTCTGGATATTGGTTACTCGAACTGTCACACCCAAATGGCATGATCCGGACACTCATGAGTCAGGCTATGTGCACTATCAGAGAGTATGTTTTCTTGTGGTACATCTACTACCTTTCTATCCTCGGTAAGCCTGAACTTGGAAGTGAGTAATGAGGTAGAGGCCACACCAGGTGTGCTCATTAGAGCATGTTATACCAATTATCTTAATTAAGTGGTTTCAGTTGATGATTTGTTGATCTCACAGGATAATTGGATAATAACCATTTCTACTTGGCTAATATGTCCTTGATGTGCAAAAGTGTTCCTCTTTTGGTTTCCTTAGTAAGAAGGGCTTAAATAATTTTATAAACAGATGTCAGACCTGGTGGTTTCTAACGATTTGAGATCATCACGAAGGTCCAAAAAACAGCAGAGATATTACAGATTTTCAAAGTTTACACTCAGGGGGTCATAGACAGTAAGCTTCTGTGCGAAGTGGTGAGACAGGTTACTGAGACACCAGTTGCCGTAAAATACAATTTTCCACCTAGAATGCGTGTAGCACAGCACCTAATATGAGGACATGAATTGGTAGAAACATCGTCTTCAAGACGGTAATCAAACATCCTGATTTGTGAATGTTTTCTTTCTTGTCATTGTCAATCTTCTTGAAGCCATAGCAGTGACTGCTGTTTCTTTGAAAATTTCAGTTGTTCTGGATAGATTCTAAACGATTTCTTTCAAGGAGCCCCTTGGCAAACTATTCTGTCAGCACACTAAGTAACTGTGCAGAGAAGGTGAATACCAATTTAGTATATATGCCTTAATAATAAAATGAAGGAGCGACTAGGTTGGTGTGACACCAAAACTTCTTTGTCATATAATTGCCTTTCTTGACACCCAAACATGGCAAAGAAAACCTAACGTTCAAACTTCTGAGCAAGATAGTGAAGGCGAAAACGTTGATGATAATGCAGAGGTTAGAGAATCTGTAGAAGCTCTTGCTGTTTGTTTTGCCAAACCACTAGAAAGCAAAGGGGTTAATATTCTTTCTCTTCATGTTGAGGAGGTAGTCCATTATGCTAGAAAATATCTGCACATCAGCACGGTGTGGTATGAGTCTGTGTGGTACATACTTCACACCTGTCCAGACATAGTACTAGTCTCCCCTTAACTACCACACATATTGAAAGAATGTTTTCGTCGCTGAAACAGATCAAGACAGACCGGCACACCAGCATGAGCAACACCACTTTGTCTGACCCTATGGAAGTATACAATGAACAACCATCACTTTAAGACTTTCATGTGGACGCTGCTATTCAGCTGTTGTATGAAAGCTGCAAGACCAACCGCTGTCCTAATCAAGGTTTCAGAAAACAATACAGAGCAAGGAAAACTGGAGAGTTGGCCCAAGACGATAGCACTAGCAGCTTTTGTTTAGAAGACTGGGACGTGTGGCATAATCCTCTAAGACAGCGTCTACAAATAGTTTTCCAGAATTTAAAGGGTCTGACTGAATACAATTTTGCACATTGTTGTGCTAGGTTTCCCTGTTAATGTTCTGCTATTGTCTCACATAATTATAGAGCACTTTCAAGTTTGTCTTTTGAGGTTCCATAGTTCTTTTCTAGACTTTATTGTAACGCATAAATGATTGCCTTGCAGGGATGTTGTCTCAAAGTTGTTTTGGTTATTGTCATGCTTTGTATATACGTCAAATAGTGGAAATAAAGTGTTGTTTGCGGGCTCAAACTTTGATAGAATGGGTGTGATCTCAACGGGAGTACAGTGCGGGACAGCATAAACCCCCCCAATGCGCATGTCATTCGTAAACGCGCACAGTTTAAATTTGGTTTGGTCTACCTATTTCAAATTTGGTCCAGTGGTGTACAAGTATATTTGCTACAATGAGCCAGCTTAATTTGATAAACGGAAGAGTTTCGTTCTCTCACGGCGAGAATAATGGAGACGCCTCCTCAAGTTCCCGTATTGTCCTACGAAAAATAGAAATATTGCCGTAGATGATTGAGAACTCGATGAAAGATTGTCACCGTGATGTGCAACAAAACTGCAGAAATGGATTTTCGAGATTGCTTATTAATTCTGAGTTTAACCGCAAGAGGGGCCCCACTAAGGGTCTCATTTCGCGCCCTATCGTTTTTTCATGCACGCGCTATTCGAATTCAGAAGTGTACCAAACGATATTAGACACACAGGATTAAATATCCACAGAAGCACATTTTTTAATTTTTCTCTAGGTGCAGTGTGAATGACACTCAAAGATAGGCATGATAATAAAAATATACAATTGGTCACGTGATCTAGTTTACATAATACAAGACGCGACTGAAACATTATTCTAACATGTCTAAACACTTAAGTTCAATAGAAACGCTAGCTATCTGTTCTCCTTGACCCTTCGATGACTCTTGTACAACTTCACAGCATCCTCCACTTCCTTTCCAGTCCTCTTGCCTTCTCTGTATGCTCGAACATAATCCCTAGCTTTTCTAAAAAATTTCCTGATTAAATCAACATCAACAGTCTCTAGAGCAGGTGTCATAGTTTTACGTAAGCCAGTAATTGAATAATTACAATATGCCCTAGTATACTTTTTCGCATGCCCCCACACTCTCTCTATAGGATTAAGTTCACAATGATACTTAGGGATGAACAAACAATAATGACCTCTAGATTCTAAGTATAACTCTACAGAAGATTTTTCATTTGCAAAATCATCATGCTCAGACAAGACAGACACCATCTGATCTCTACACATATTACTAACATTAATGCCACGCTCTGTTAAGACCATCCTTAGACCCTTCGGAACTCCCTCTCCAGTGACAAGTTTCTGTTCTTTTCCCTGATACATGGTGTCCCTCATAGGTGGTTGTTTTCCTCCTAATCCCACGTTCATGCGACTAGCAACTAGTGCATCATGTGATTTCGCAGTATGATTACAACTGTGATCAAATATCCACAACAAAGCATAACTCTGACTAGGATATTTGATCTCTGCAATAGCCACAGCACGTTTTACTTGAGACATAAACTTGTCACCCGTCCAGTATCCATCCCTGTTCTCTCCGTATTCTATAATCTGCCTAGCCTCATTAGTGATTTCTGGATTAATAACTCTAGCTGCTTCCACCTCTGAGGGACTCAGTCTTAGATAACCACTAAATTCGTCGATGAAGTCGCTTACCATCCTACCTGAACCCCTTGATTTTGGCTTGATTGCAGTCTGGTCTGGCTGGCACCACATGTAACGCTGATCCTCGTTAGACTGAAAAGTTGATTCATCATGAAAGATCGTAACTAACCATTTAGTGGCTGATTGGTCCTTCATATGACCGGACTGGTGTTCCTGCAAAACATCAGATGGACTGGGAGGAGGTAGATGGTTAGATTCTATTGCATGCACACGGTCTAAATATCTAGTACGTTCTTCTACCACATCTTGCCTTTCGTGACCGTCAATGTACACGCCCTTCTTGCTCGAATCCACTCGCTGAAAACCTAGGTCACACAAAAACCTGCATGCTGTTTTCACACTAATTCTCGGCGAAAAACCTGGACTATGGGAGGTGTTGGGTAGAAGGTCGGTGTTAATGTAGCAGCAGAAGTCAGAGGCGGTCATATTGGGCTTTCCCTTGGTGCAGCCGTGCTGTCGAGCCCACCTACTTGCTTTCCGTCGATATTCCTCGTCATGCATGATGCTGCTCCGCTGATAGTGACCTCTGCCATCTAGAAACTCACCGCAGTTGCGTCTAAAGTTGTTCTGCCAATCTCTGATGGTGCCCTCATTTTTGTGTACTATCTGCGACACAACATCTGCGGCCCTTTTGACGGTCTGCGATGTCTCCCTGCGGTAAAACTCGAAAAGCAACAACGACAGCATCTTTAGATCTACGATTCCCAAAGCTCTTACCCATTCATCCAGACAACTCCAAACATCATCATCGCTAAAAGACTGCACCGAATCGCTGTCCCCGTCTAGTGTTTCAGCGCCTGCCTCTGCCTGACACGCTGGTTCCGAAGGGGCCCCCTCCTCTTCAGATGGTCTAAGCTTCAGCCTTTTTTCATTCATAGCTTCAACCCTTTCTAATTGTTTCTTCCTCTTACTCCAACGCGTGGCGTCCATAATGATGGCAGTGAGGGGACTAAGAGAATACGGTATCCATGGCAATAATGTGCCATCAACCAATCATAATGCAGCCACACCTGTTAGACAGCCAATCAACACTCGCTAATCTAAATTCGTTATCTTGCAAACCACGTGGTCAAAACCGACGTCATTCTGTAGGGCTTCTCACGGCGATCACGTGCATATGTAAGAATGTCTATAAATACGCAGGGCGAATTTTCTAACGTGCGCTAAGTTTGGGGGGATTTATGCTGTCCCGCACTGTAGCTATGGCAAACCTGCTTGTCCGGACAAAAAATTTCCTTATATTCCACTCTGATTATTACAACATTGTGTACATGTATTCAAGGTTTGCTAATGAACCAAGCCATTTGTGAGTACAGCATGTGTGTGTGTGTGTGTGTGTGTGTGTGTGTGTGTGTGTGTGTGTGTGTGTGCGTGCGTGCGTGCGTGCATGCATGCGTGCGTGCATGCGTGCGTGCGTGTGTGTGTGTGTGTGTGTGTGTGTGTGTGTGTGTGTGTGTGTGTGTGTGTGTGTGTGTGTGTGTGTGTGTGTGTGTGTGTGTGTGTGTACTATACATGCACAGGTGTGCATGCTTGCATCATTGTCTATATACCACTGCAACATTTATGACATGGAGATGACTACCTACAGGAGCATGTTGTAAATCTTAGTGGGTGTGGTTTATTTTAGGCGTGTCCCAAACTTTTATTTGGCCATTGTGCAGCTTGAAATTATCATAAGGCAAATTGAACCACCCATAAACAGGTTGGGAGTTGCTTAGACAAAAGCCTGTACACATTCTTGAGTTGATTACGGTGACTGCAGATGCACCAGTGTGGTGCACTTGTGTCCATAGATAAACAGCAGACTTACTAGAAATGCTGCAAACTGTGCAAGAACAAGTTTGACACTGGAAGTCTTACAGCTTTGGCCAAAGTAGGGGCTTGGGGCTAACTTGAGCCCTGCAGTAATAATCAAGCGAGTACAGTGATCCTTCTTGCCTTCTTGCCTTCTGGCGTACTGCTTTTCTCTATTTCATTATTTGGTTAAAATGTTTGCCGCTTTTCTCTATTTTCTTTTTGCTGGGTAAATTGCTTACCACTTTACTCAAGTTTCCTTGATCTGCGTAAACGCTTAGTTTTCAGATACTTTGTATTTGCAACATTTACTGCAGTTACTGTATCGTGTTAGTGTTTGTTGTACTAGGAAGTGGGTTAATTAATAGGAGGTAATTATTTGATGTGATGTTTCTAGGTATTTGCCTCCAGAATGCTTCGTTGTTGGTACGGAGCCTCCCAAAATCTCATCCAAGGTTACATGTGTAGTCATTACAGTAGAAGGATTGAACGATACAATATCTACTGTTACAGGTTGATGTCTGGTCTGTCGGTGTGATATTTTACCAGTGCCTGTATGGCAAAAAGGTACACCAATCTAATCAATCCTCTTTTGTACATGGTTGCCAGTGTCATGGTCTTCTTTCTGCACGCTTGCTAGGTCATCCATTCTGCTTATAAAAATACAATATTTTAATTCATGTATACAAAACATACAAGCATGTTTCGATATTGTTTCTATATCAATTGTTATTATTCCTGATTTTTAATTTTTATTTTTTGGGGGAGAAACTGTGGTATATTTCAATTACAGTATCTTCTCGATAGTAATCCGTGGGTTACTATTTTTCAACTGATTAAAACCAGGGGTGCTAGCAGGGTTACTAATCAAGCTTGGGTTACTATTTTTCAATGTCTGCCATCATGGTTCAAGTTGAAGTAAAGAGCTATGCAAGTGTTAGAGGAACATACTCTTGATTATTGCATGCAACTGTCAAGTTATGGTAACCCTGGGTCCTCCCTATTCAGTTGCTGGTAGTTTACTTAGTGTCCTCGTCATTATAAACCGTAATTTCCTCACAGTCTGACATTCAAGACTTGGGTTACTAATCAAGCATGAGTTACTATTTTTTCAAACTGATCAAATCCTTACTATTCAAGCAGGGTTACTAATTGAACACGGATTACTATTTGAGGAAATATGTTACAATGTTATAACTCTTACAGAAACACTCGAGTCGAATCTAAGAATCAAATACTAGACAGCGAGGCGAGCCTAGTATTAAAATTTAATAATAATTAATCAATAATTATTAATATTAATAGAAAGTGTACACTTGTTCAAGGTTGTGTATTTTATTTCTTAGCCTTTTGGTCACAACCTGTCACAGGCATCTATACTAGAGCAGAACACGATACTAAATGCAACCGAGGTGCAATTTCCATCGAAACCATTGGTGAGCAGCGAGGCGAAAGACTTCATTCGGAGATGTCTTGTGTATCGGAAAGAGGATCGTGCCGATGTATTGACTCTGGTCAACGATGCCTACCTGCAGCCGAAGAAAGCTGCAACGGCCGCCACTGCAACCGCCAGTGCCACTGCAACCACCAGTGCCACTGCAACACAATCCAACACAGAGTAACAAACATATTGACGTAGATGTATTAAGATTGAGTTCGATTTATGCAACGAGTATCGTTGGATGTAAATTAAAAGAGGAGACACTCGGATTATGTTTATTCATTTTTCAAGCTTTGTGTTTACCAATTTCAAATTTTGAAAATTGCAACTGATTCTCAACTGGTTTATGTGGATTTGTTGAATTTTTTATTTACTTTTATTTTGAATGTTTATTTTTGTGGAATGTTGAGGGCGGGGTTAAGGTCAGAGACAGAAGGTCCTATGTACGCTCAACATCCACTGTCAAATGGTAGTTCTTCCTTCGCTTTCGGTGGTCCTTCCACGCGAGGGGAGCAACGGGAAGGTATCACGTGATGTTGCCCTAGTAACTCTTCATGTCATTATACAACTTAACTAATTGTGTCATTAGAAAAACCCACTCTCTGTTGGTTTGCTTCGTTATGCTAAAGAAGACTTGCAAAAAGAGATCAGGTGTGTTTCAGGGTATGATGTCATACCAAAGGTATTGGAATGGAAGGCGCGACATGCAGTCACTAACGGGCGCCGGTACAGCAAAAGAACACTGGTACGGCCTAACGCGCGCTATAGGGCGTGGCTGCTCACGTGATCATTTGCAAGAGACGCCATGACAGAAACTGTCACGTCGCAATATCCGGGTGTCAGGCCTCGGACTACATCCCGTTTGTGTCCGCATCTTATTTCTCTTTTTTAAATTACGTCATAAGCATGAACTGGGCTGCTGATAAGAAGAAATATATTAATTATTTAATTAGCTATATTATTAGACCGAAAGTTTGCGGCAAACAGCCTCTGGTGGAAGCACACATGCTTAACTGGCCTTTGCGATGCTGCTTACTGTTTAGTTAGCGTAGAGAAACGAGCGCAAAGACTGTACTGTACGGCCATGTCGCGCGCAACAAGACAATTAACTAGCGCGCAGACTCTGTTCTCTCTAGTCGTTGAGTAGAAGACTACTCAATATATTAGCGACTAGGCTACTGTACATGTACGCTTTTGTTTTAGCCTATCATCGCGCTCCCAGAATCGATCGAAAGCAATTACGACTACGCATGAAATTTCTACGTGGCTGATGCCTCGCCCCAGACGCAGTGTGCAGGTGATGGCGGCTTATCCGGGGCTGCAATCCACTCTGCGTCTGGGGCGAGGGTTAGATGATGTCAGCCTGAAGCTAGAAAATTGCTGCACGCGACTAGAAGAGATGCCTTCACTCGCTGCCTTCACTCGCTGCGATGTAGGGAGAATAAAGGAACTGTTTACAACCTAGAAACTCGCCCAAACGATATTCTTCGGTCGGTACGTCTGACGCACAAGCTGTTGCAGCACACTAATTATATGACGCCTGTGACGTGGCGATTGTATAAATGATCTCCGCATGTTTTAGAGAAAATACTAGGAAGTAACTCAAATGTGATTACACTCGACCAATCATCATTTGCTAAATAGGTCAGGTGACAAACTAATTTGTCACGTGACATAGAGTTAGTTAGTAGGCTTCTATGATGACAGCATTCCGTGATACCACCCCGTTGCTATCCTCGCGTAGAAGGACCACCGAAAGCGAAGGAACGCCTAGTGTCGAGGCAAGTACAGTCGAATGGCGGTGAAAGGTTTTCATCTGGTGACGGTCGTCGTCCTATCATATCTTTCTGACCGCACTACAGCAGAGTGTGACGAAACCTACTGTTGTTGTCCAACAGGGTCTGTTAGTATTTCGACTGTTTCCAGTCGTGTGAGTCTGCAATACGGCGTTACTTGCCCGTGGACCGCCTCGGAGCAGAACTACGAGTGCCGCATCCAGACGGACGGCGTCTGCAGAACGGCGTTTCCCGGGTTCATCTATGAAATCTCGAAGACGGAAGAGAGTATGGTTATCAAAGACGTACGGGACCGCCGCTGTGACTTGCATCTCAAGTGCACGTCTGGTGCATGCGTAGGGAACGATAATTGGGCAGGTGAATACCGAGTGAGCAGTGCTAAACGTTCCACTTCCTATCTGTTTCTATTTGTTGGTCTAGTTGCAGTTTTTTATCGTTTACTCTGCGAGTATGAACAATAATTTTTAAGAATACCTTACATCTTTGAGTATGGTGCATTAGCTGAGGCTATCACTCTTCTAGAATTTCGGAAACAGGAAATCTTTTGCGCTGTACGTGGTCTGGCACCGCGACGACCATGCAAGTTCCGTGTGTGTTGGCGTTTGCGTTGCTTGCTTTCGCGCGTTCATCTGACTTTACCTGCAAGAAGACGTCGAACTGTTCGTGTCAATATGAGAATGGCGACAACATTAATTTGATTTCTTTAGGGAAACGTGACCAGACTGCAAGGTAGAGATGCAGTCACGTGATTGATTGTTGCGTGTTGTGTTGATTCGCTCGTTGTTCCAGGTTCATGGAACATCATGGTGGTCTGGTGTTTTCGTATAATCCTTGTTACACGTTTACTATCGTTGTACCCGGTGTACGCAATGTGGCGTGCTCACCTCAGGACGACGTAGCGGTTCGTAATAGCTAACCTATCATGTCAACGTCCCGGATTACGAGTCATCATAAATCTCCATGTTTGTCTTTTCCCAATGTGTTGGTTTTCTAGGTATGTGAGACGCAATCGACTACGCTTTTTAACATTGGAACACAAAAAAGTGCTTCATTTGTGACTGCTGAAGTAGGAGAAAATTTAATGAGTGTAACTAGTATCGTAATACAATGTTGATGTTATTAACTTTGTATACTTTATGACTGGTAGTCCATGGTGCACTTTATGTTAATGTGGTTGTTGGTATATCTGCTTTTCAATAGGGTTTGAAAGGATGATTTAGGTTGACATAGAAGGGCAGTCGTAGGTTGAGGTTGGGGAGGGAGAGTTGGATAAACCGCTTGGATAAACCGCTTGCTCAGCTGTCTAGGTCTGCTTTTGATCCAATGTGCTGGTGCGTACGGTAGTACGCACTGTCTTACGCAATGTCTTATGTAGCACTAATATGTCAAACTTGTTTCTATTGTTTTATGCAATCCATACATTTTGCTAATTTTTTATATTTTAGTATATATTATAAAATAATTTTATATTCTCAAGCTAAATCTGACAAGTCAAAATATTTCAAAAGGCCAAAAAGACCACGTGACATGTTTGTGACGTCATTAATCCATTTTAGTGTAATTACTGTATTACTCACGTCACTTCTGACCCCAGGTTATGGCTAGACTTGGCCTCCCAGACCTGTGTAGCGCCACGCCAATTCAATACACATGGAGGCTGATTTTGAATCAACACTACATGGGTCTTAGAGGCCGAGACTACTACTAGTCAGGTTACGGCTATGTGATGGTGTTTGTTGCATTTTTTCGATATACACATGAATGTACTTGTTTATGTATTCACTAATAATCGTAATTTGCAATCATCATCTAGGAACGTCTATACATTGTTTATACATCTACAGAGACAAATCCACAGTTAGTCAGCAGATTCAGCTGTGAACTGTTGCATGTAAAACCTTGCTTATTGCAATCTTTATGCTGCTAGCTCTACAACAAGGATTGAATTAAAATGTGACCCTAATGAATCCAGTGGTGTATTTTCAGTTCAAGATCAGGACGAGTCAACAGAAATACATGTATGTCTATTTTGACAAATTTGAAAATCTTTTTATTGACAGTATAACATTTGGAATCACAACAGCATTTTGCACTGTTGCACAAATGTTGCTGTCCCAACGGATGTCAACGACGATCACCTGTCACACACAAGCAAGGAGGTGGTCTTAGTACTGGATCTATTCTTCTCATTGTGTATGTCATGACGAAACTTGCACACACAACCTACTAATGCAAATTTATTTATGTATTTTTGTTAGCGTTTTGTGTTTACTTTTTGTGTACTTTGTTGGTGGCATACTGTATCAACGGCTTGGCAAAGGAGCACAAGGAATAGAAATGGTTCCTCAGCATCAATTTTGGATGTCACTACCAGGCTTGATTAAAGTAAACAAATGCAATGCTATATTAATGAAACTATGATTAACAGTAATTATTAATAAGCATAACTATTTTATTAATTAACAATGAATGTTGCTTGTATTACATGATTAATTTCTAGGTATTTAGCTGTTCTGTGTGATCTACCTTGATAGGATGTTTGGTGTCTGTTTAGGATGGAGTTGTATTTGCTATCAAGCCGTGCAAAAATTGGAGCACTAAGTCAGGGTATACTGTCATGAAATGACGTGAATATTGTCTGATATCTATTGACGATAACATGGTTGGCTACAAAGATATGTTCCCAGAATATATAGAATATGCAGAGTGTCAGGTATGCGTAGAACGTCATATGTATAGAACTTTAGTTGCATATGCTAAGAGACTGAAGAAACGAGTTCTGTGAGTCGATTCGTAGTATTGTCAAAGAAGGGCCTTTGAGTGTAGTCACATTTCCAGCAATCAGATCGATGATTTTAACATCAGATCAGTATTCAGGTATATGAGGTTGTTCTCCAGCTTTATAGTATGTAAGAATGGATAATATTGATCAAATGCAACTCCTTTGTTTTATTTTTCCACAACACTATAGTGAAACTATACAATCAATAGGGATTTAATTATGATTTTGGTTTGAATGACTGCTGTATACTGAATGATTGCTGTATATTGAATAAAATATTATTGACAATGCATGGTCGATTAATTAAGCCTCAACCTCCCAGACCTGTGTAGCACCGATTTTACGATTTTAAATGGTACTACACGGGTCTGGGAAGCCAAGGCTAATGGTTGATAACAAAAGGCTAGCAAACTTAATATGTTATTAAATTTTATCATAGTCCTGTTTAATTAATAGCTAAACTCTGACCGACTTGACTGCAGTTTGTAATAGAAAGTCAATCTTGATAGAATTATATACTTATTTAATTGTTGTTATAAAAAGTGTGTTTAATCTAGGAATTCTTCTGTGATTATGTTTTCTTTAATATAATATTTAAATCTTAGTCGCAACTGTTTACGAGAGGGTAGCGGTCTGGGTACGAGAGACTACTGCTGTTTTCAAATTTAATTAATAATTAACTTCAATAAAGTATTAAAAAATGGTTATCGGCATACTTTAAAAGATGTATTATTTAGAAAACAAGTATTAGTAATATTATAATGGAAGCAACTTTGTATGTCTCTGGGCGCAGTGTCTGGTTGTATGATGCTATATATATCACATGTGACGTCATATAGTTGTAGTAGGGGGTGTGCCTTACAATCAGATCAGACCTGTGCACAGCAGATCTGTGTGCACCGTTAGAATGGCGGTCAAGGTATTTTACGTCATCCTTCTTGGATATTTCTGTTACACAGCTGGAGCTGAATGTGTCAGAACCTTTTGTTGTTGCCCAACAGGACCCGTTAGTGTTTCGAGAGTCTCCAACCGTCTGATTCTTCTCTACAACGTTACTTGCCCGTGGGATGGTACCTATGCCAACTACGACTGCCTGATCCAACAGGATGGCATCTGTAGAACGGCATTCCCTGGTTTTATCTACGCAATCTCGAAGAGCCAAGACAGTATGGATATTGAAGATGTACGAGATCACCGTTGTAACTTACATCTCAGCTGCAGTTCTGGCACCTGCGTAGGGAATGATAACTGGACAGGTCAATACCAAGTGAGCGATGCTAGCAGAGAAGTGAGAACGAGGTCCACATTCTATCCTCTGCTCGTGATCATTGCCATAGCTGCTGTCTTGTGTAACTATGAGGGCGGGTACTAATTCAGTGATATGCTGGACTGGTAGTAGATGAGTTGTGTGACAGTACTACGACCAGAACTGGTCGTTTCCAAGAATTATTAGAGTTTTCATGCAGTGCTACAAGTGGTTTGCTTGTTGTATTACCTATACGTATGCTATAGTTAATGAAATTGGGCTTGCTGGTACTGTACCTATCAGTATGGTGTACTATTAGACGTACACAAGTCTTGTTGGTACTGTACGTACATTCTGTTGCTTGTGTGTCTGGTTTTATGTTGAGAAGTTTTGAATACATGGTCAGGATGTATTGATTTTGACTCTTTGGTATCCTAGCAGCACTTCAAATTGAAGTGATTGCTAGAAAAGAGAGGATGATATTTGATGGGGCCAGTCCAGTATTTTGATAGATTATTAACATTATGGTATTGGTTGAATTATTTGCATAATTTCAAGGCTGCGTTTACACCCTGTTTGTTGTGGGAGGAAGGAACATTAGAAAATGGGTTATTGTCGTATGAGTGCGTTCACACACACACACACACACACACACACACACACACACACACACACACACACACACACACACACACACACACACACACACCATCCATCCATCCATCCATCCATCCATCCATCGATGCATGTTCTGCCTTCACTTGTCATTTGAGTAAGTGGTGCAGGCCACATTGTTAGGTCACTTTCTAGGACAGCATTTTACTTACTTGCATTACACACATACAAATGGCAAATGGGTAAGGAGCTGCCGTTCTTTATGGTTATCTGGCTGGGTTCCTGTGCACTACGCAGGAGCTATGGGCCGTGCTAAGCAATTTCCTGGAGCCTGGCCAGGTACTGCAGGAGCACCGACTGTGACGCCAACTGTGGTGTGGGCACTCAAAGTCCCACCAGCACCCCAGTGGCTGATGGACTTTGTCACAGTCAGGGTGGGGAGGCCTTTGCACCCTAGTCAATGACCAGGGACTCATTTATACTCCTGAGGTCAGAGAGGCAATTGTGTGTGAGTTTGTTGCCCAAATACCGAAGCTCGCCATCACTGTGACTTGAACCTGCAATCGTACAAGGTCCCGGATGTAATCACTCCATAAGATGAGGTATAGCACCAACACACACACACACACACACACACACACACACACACACACACACACACACACACACACACACGCGCGCGCGCGCGCGCGCATTCAGCGCCTTGAATTTCTTCATCAACAAACAACTCTAATAATGATCAGCATGCAGAGATACAACATATAAGTCACTGGCAAACACACTGTACTGTACTGTACCTGCGACACAAGGAAACGTCAGTATAGCTTACACTCTAAGAGACTGACGAAACAAGTTCTGTAAGTCGATTCTTAATGCAGTCAAAGGAAGGTCTCTGAGCATAGTCACTTTTCCAGCAATCTTCAGTCAATGATTTCAACATCGGATCACAATCTTCAGGTATACGAGGTCGTTCTCCAGCTTCTACAGCATCCAGAACCTGATGATTGAATGGATAATGATTAAATGGCAACTCCCTCGTCACAATTTCCCACAACACGACAGCAAAACTATACAAAACAATAGGGCATTATAACGTAGTGTACTATAATTGGATAGCTTGATATTTTATTTGCGGTAAAGCACCAATTTAAGGCCCTGCCTGAGTATGGTGCCGTCTATGTCCGAAATTATTTTTGAACGCTTTAATTAGGTGCCTTTGACAGTAACAATTATTATTTTGTAGGGATGTCCAAATAGAGTCTTGAATCATGCACTGAAGTGTGTGTATACTACAGTATCTAATTTCCAATGCTGCTGGAAGTCTACCTCTACACCCCTTATCAAGGCGCCATCCAGAGAGATAATGTTAAGAGCTCTAGCTACTAAGTCACCTTCTGGTCTGATAATTATTTTTAAGGTGCGCCTTGAATAGGCTCCTAGGAGAATAATACCTGTAGACATCTGCAGCAGTTGTCAGATGTTTTTGAGATGATGAGGCCAACTCTGGCGCACGCCATCGCGTTGCTCCATGAGCTTGCGCGGATCCGTCTTGATGCATATACAGCAGAGGTACGGAACTCGATGATCTACGTCTTTGATCCTTCACACGACACCTTGAGCGACCGCCATAACTCCGAATCTGAGTGCCAAGACCAAAATCAGCAATCTTGACGATATTTGTTTCACTGATGAGCAGATTGTCACACTTCAGATCGCAATGGACTCGAGGAGGCGACAAGGTGTGAAGAAAATGCATGCCTGTCGCTACATCCAACGCAAACTTCAATTTCAACCCGGTCGATATACTTTGTGATCTATCACTGAGGAGATCTCGTAGTGACCCTCGAGCCACAAATTCCGAGATAATAAATGGCGTACCGTCTCGAGCTCGACCCGCTCCGAGAAATAGGACGATGTTTGGATGTCGGACGGTTTGCATAAATTTGATTTCGCGCTCGAATTCGAACATGATCTCGTCGTCTGTCGGGAAGAGCAACATTTTCATGGCGACTGTCATGTCTCGATATCTGGCGCGATACACTTGACCGTATCCACCTGCTCCGATCAGTTCCAATTGTGTTAGCTCGTCGTGAGCAATCTGCCAGACCTCGGTTAACTCTTGCACTTGATGTTCTAATGTTTCTTCTCTCCGTTGTTTTCGTCTCCAGGCACGAATTAGTGCGGTCAGACCACAGAGTAGGAGAGTAAGAGCGAGTATAGATCCAAGGGCTACTAATATGTATTTTGGGTCGTCGCAGCGGGACCCCGAGTAGCCAAATGTGCATCGACAAAAGGGCACGGCAACTGCGTCTTTGAGTAAGACTTGACAACTTCCGTATTTGCAGTAGTCGTGTTGGCAGTAAGAGCAGTTGCTTAGTAATGCGGATCCTGGAAATTTGGTTGTGAGACCTGTCGGGCAAGAGACGCATTTGCCTGTGCTTTCTATTCCGTAGGTGCCCTTAGAGCACTTGTGACATGTGTCTTTGTGGATGTCTGTTGAGTTGTAACCTTGTGGACACACAATGTTTCTGTACATCAAATCGCCTTTGCTGTCTCCTAGGAGAAGTAGTCGACCTTTCCAACTGTGCATGAGGAATGTCTGAGACGAAGCCGTTTCGGAGTGCCAAGCCCAATGCTTTGTTGAGAAAAAGTAAAACCAAAGTTCAAACTTTCTTATGTCTGAAAGACGTGCTAGACCCTCGAAGGCTACTAGAAATTGCTCCCCTATTACGACAGTACCTGTAATGCAGTCGTTGTGGTTGTATGATCTATCATCAACGAAGGCGTGATCCCAAGAAGAGTTGAAAAAGAAAAAGTACCACACGTCTCGGAAACAAAAAATTTCTTTCTTATTGTCGTTTTCTTCCATTCCTCCTAAGATGACAAGAGTGTTGTTTACAACTGCTGATTGGTAGTTCGCTCTTGGATGTGGACGACTGCCTTGATCACTGTCTGTGCAATTTTGTTGCATCATCTGTGACCACTGGAGGGGAGAATCGACCGCTGACTTTAGTGTTAAACTCCACATATCACACAGAAAGGTCTCGCCTGCTCTACCGCCGTACAGAATTGTCGTTGAGCTGTTTATTTGGGTTATGGAATAGTCAATACGGTTTGGTGGTGGTAGTCCAAGATATTTGAAATCAATGTAAGGATTGGGATACTTTTGATAGAAACACGATCCGTTGAGAAGATCATACCCTTGCATAGAGATGGAATCGTCTTCTTGACCGCCATAGAGAAGAACAAGAACTCTTTCATGAAGCAAGACCGTGCGTGCAAAGTCAGAATAACGTATGAAACTAATCTTATCCATACATGACCAGCTCATCTCATTCAAATCCAACTTCCATACTTTGAGATTATAATAATTATTAGATTGGAATTTTTTAAATGTTAAAACAAACATATTGTCACCAACAGCAATGCTGGATTTGATCGCAAGCTGTCCTTCGTCTTGTTCTAGAGGTGCGACTAGTGGACTAACAATTTTCTTCCACTCCCACAAGCTCTGGCTTTCATTGCGCAGTTGCCACAAAGACTGAAAGCAGTTCAATTTTAGACCTTCATAGAGAAAGAGTACATTTTCCAAACGATTATTGTAACTAATTGGAATTTGGCCTGAGTTAAATGTGGAGAAAGTTGCAGACTCGAGCATCTGTACTCTAGTCCACCGATTTGTTTTGAGGCTGTAGAGTATCAATTCTCGCGGTTGTGGCAAGACAAATGTCTGATGATTTTCTAGGTAGAAAGCAGGCATCGTGCCATACTCGGACAAGAATTTCGTTTTTGAGATGATATACCACATGTCGAACTGCAAATCAAATTTGAGTAATCGATGTGCTAGCGAGTCGACGACAAATATGAAACCGTTTTCAGTATCTGCAACTGCAGAATAGAAATTGACAAAATACAATGGAACGTCAGAGCCATTCGTGAACCACGAGTAGTATGCTGGTGTCCTCTCCCAGACATAGACGCCACTAGACTCATTCTTGTTAAGTTTCCAAACGAATTGAGCTCCTTCATTGAAACATACGATTGTATACCGGACTTCACAAGTTTCAGAATTGCTGGCTTTGTTACGAAGGCCGAAATACCCGATACTGTACGAACTATCTTGTCCAGTATAAACTGGCGAAACGGGGGGAAATTTGCCCAGAACAGGATTTTCCGTCCAGGAATCTGATTCTCCATCAAACAGCCAGATTGTCGAGTTGACCGTTTTCCTGTTAGCAATATACAATACTTTCGATTGACAAATAGTAAGAAGAAAAGAGTCGATCTCAAAATTATTAGGCAATTTTGGATTCCTAGGCAATGTAGTCCACGAGTTGGTTTCCAGTCTGTACGTCCAAGTGTCGACTGTAGAATTACTAGACGTGAAACTGGATGGTGAAATTGTCAGTAACCTTTCACCGCACATACCTTTTAGCATAAAAGTGGCCAGTAACTTACGTCCACGTGGAAAAACTGGTGGTGCGTTGCACTGCCACTCATTGAAGAGAATCCATCTTTCTGTTGTTGTAGTCTTCAAGAGACAGTCGCCTTTTGTTTTGAAATTTTCTTCAATGGGTTTGCTTTTGTTTCCTCCAAACCGTTTGTTAGCGTCGATGGGCTGGCTCGCTACTGCAATTGAGAGTACAACAAGTAGTGTCGGACTGATGCTTGCTCTACTCATTCCGAACAGCTAAAGATGAATGACCGGTGAGTAATTTGCGTGTAAAAAGAGAAATTTGTAATTGAAACTGTTTGTTCGTTACTTGATACGTGCATGTTTGATGTGCGAGTATCCGTTTATTAACTCATTTTCAATATATATGGGGCCCGTCATTATTGAGTGTCCAAAGGGGAGCCTGGCAAATTCTTGGAAGGCCATAACTTTGAAATTCAGTGATTTGCAAGGGTCACTAAGCATTTGGGTCATCTGTTGGGGTGTGGCTTATTTTCAGGGTGTTTATCCGTGTACTGTAGAATTGTATGCAAGAACAGGGCTTTGCACACTTGCATTGCTGAAAGTGGCAATTCTTGGTTTGCTTGTTTTGTCAGCAGCTTGAATAGAAATGACCAACATAGATATCATACCTAGGCCACACTTGAACCCTGAAACAGATTATATATACACTTTCTATTGCACATACCTTTACGATTATATGTATACTATGACTATAGTGACTAATTAAAGTGACTATAGCTAATATTTGAAAATTATATATACAGTCGAACGGATCCACAAAAGTCAATCTGCCAAGTTGCCGTAAAAAAACTTGGATGTATTTTTGCGTTTGCTTTTTGCCCATGCAGTCAAACCTTGTAGTTCCACGTTGGGACAGGTTCACATTAAAAGATCATTCACATTTGGCGTAAGTTTCTGCGTTTGTGTAGTTAGCGCGTGCATCTCCTTTGATGACGTATCATAAATACTTTATGTGTACGGCTTCCGCTAGTCTCGCGTAGCGAGGCCCTCCCCCTTTGCCGTGCTAGACTATTCAGCGCTTTGCTCCGTTATTGTAAAGAGATGTTGCACATACCGCAGACAATGGTAGCTTCTCGCACGTTCCACGAGTGTTTCGGTTGCTTCGTCCGCCATTGTTACATATCGATTTCAATGCGTGCATAAAAGCAAGACGCAAAATCGGACGCAAGAATTTAGTAAACTTGTTCTATATCTTGCGTCAACGCTGCATCGTATTCCGTCGTAATGCCATCATGCAGTTTAATGTGAACCGCAAGAAAGAACGCAAGTCTTTGACGCAAGAACGCAAAGCGACGCAGGGTTTCCTTGCGTCGCTGCAGACTTTAAACTAGTTCAGCTTATTAAATTTATTCAACTTGGCATGAAGTTTGTTTTTGCGAATCCGTTTTATTCTCTAGGTAGAAATGTGGTAAAAGGAGGTGCGGTTAGACGGTCACGCCCCCAGTCGGATGACTGGGTTCCTGTGCACTATGAAAGAGCTATATGTGCCGTGCTATAAGCAATCTCCTGAAGCCTGACTAGGTTCAGTATTCGTACGTAGGAGCACCGACCAACTGTGGTGTGAAGTCCCACCGCAGCCTCAGTGAGCTGATGGACTTTGTCGCAGTATTGGGAGATGTCTACCCCCAGTCAAAGACCAGTCGAGAGAGGTAATTATGTGTGAGTTTCTTGCCCAAGGAAACTAAGCCCCAGGTTGCAGCTCTGTGGGGTCCCGGATGCGTTTATAGCTTACTTCATACGGCTCTCTAGCTGTAGCACCACACTGTAGCTGTATACCAATCGGTTACTCACTTAATTGGCTGACTTGGTTCGTAGTTATTGAAAATTGTTGATTAAGCGGATGTTCACGCATCAGACTAACAACTATACCATTGAGCAACAGTTTCAGTTGCGAAATTTCTTGCTTTTGCCGAAATGTCGAAATTACTCACCTGTCATTTGGCAAGCTGTCAGGAATGACCAGAGCGAGCTACGGTCCGACGCTCCTTGTTGCGCTGTCAATTGCACTATCAATCCAACCCAATGAAGATGACATACAGTTTAAACCAAACAGAGTTGTTCCATTTGGTGACAAGTCTACCGAAAAGGGCGACTCTCTCTTGGACAATACGACAACAGAAAGGTGGATTCTATTTAACGACTGGCAGTGCAAGGCACCACCAGCTTTCCCGCAAGGACGTACGCTCCTTGTCACGTATATACCAAAAGGTATGTGTGGTAGAAGAATACTAGCAGTTTCACCATCCCGTTTTACCCCCGGAAATTCTACAGTGTTCACTTGGACGTACAGACTAGAAACCAATTCGTGGACGACGTTGCCTAGTCAAAGAAAACGGCCTAATAATTTTGAAATCGACTCCGTTCTTCTCACACTTTGTCAATCGAAGGTTTTGTATATTGCCAACAACCGAGAAAATATCTCGACGATCTGGCTGTTTGATGGCGAATCAGATTTTTGGGATGAGATACCTGTAATTGGGAATGGTCCTCCAGTTGCGTCACCACTAATTGGTACACGGAGCCAACACGGTATTAGGTATTTCGTCCTTTATAACAACAACAATGACACCAAACCTGAGGCTTGTGAAAACAGGTATACCATCGTGTGTTTCAATGAAGGGCCAGCAATCGCATGGAAACTTAGCAAAGTCGAGTCCAATGGCGTGTATGTCTGGGAGAGGACACCAGCTTATTATCCTCGTGTGTCCGGCATGTATATTCCATTCCACACCAATTTCTATTCGGCAGTTGCCGACAGTAAAAATGGTTTTATCTTGGTCATGGAATCGTGGTCTCGGTTATTCAAATATGATTTGAAGTCAAACCAGTGGTACATCATCTCGGAAACGAAACTCTCATTTGACAAAGACATGCCTGCTTTCTATCTAGAAAGTCATCAAACATTTGTCTTGTCTCAGCCTGTAGAATTGATACTCTACAGCCTCATAACAAAACGGTGGACTAGAGTACAGATGCTCGTGTCTACAACTTTCTTCGAATCATTTGACTTAGGCCAAATTCCATTTAGTTATCACGATCGAGTAACTGGTAGAGACCTACTCCTCCTTTATGGAGGTTTGAGCACGAACTGTAGACAGTCGCTGTGGCAACTGCGCAATGAAAGTGAAGTCTTGTGGGAGTGGAGGCAGATTGTTAGTCCATTGGTCGCACCCCTAGCACAGGACGACGGACAGATTGCGACCCACTCCGGTGTTGCCGTTGGCGACAGTATGTTTGTTTTGACACTCAGAAATGTCACATATCGCTATTTCGGTAATCCCGAAATGTGGAAGTTGGATTTAAATGAGATGAGCTGGTCATGTCTGGATAAGATTGATGTCGTGGATTACTCTGACTTTGTACGCACGGTCATGTTTCATGAAAGAGTTCTTGTTGTTCTTTATGCCAGTCAAGAGGACGTTTCCATCTCTCTGCAAGGGTTTGATCTTCTCAACGGATCATGTTTTTATCAAGAGTATCCCAATCCTTACATTGATTTCAAGTACCTTGGCCTATCACCTCCAAACCGTATTGACTATTCCATAACCCAAATAAACAGCTCAACAGCAATTCTGTACGGTGGTAGAGCAGGCGAGACCTTGCTATGTGATATGTGGAGTATAACACTAAAGTCAGCGGTCGATTCTCTCCTCCAGTGGTCACAGATGATGCAGCAATATTGCACAGAAAGTGATCAAGGCAGTCATCCACATCCAAGAGCAAACTACCAATCAGCTGTTGTCAACAACACTCTTGTCATCTTAGGAGGAATAGAGAAAAACGACACCAAGCAAGATCCTTTCTGCTATCGAGACGTGTGGTACTATTTCTTGTTCAACTCTTCTTGGGATCACGCTTTTGTTGATAACAGATCATACAACCCCAGTGCTTGCATTACAGGTACTGTCGTAATAGGAGAGCAAGTACTAGTAGCCTTTCAGAGTGTAGCACGTAGATCAGACATAAGAATTTTTGAACTTTGGTTTTACTTTTACTCAACAAAGCATTGGGCTTGGCACTCCGAAACGGCTTCGTCTCAGACATTCCTCATGCACAGTTGGAGAGGTCGCCTTCTTCTCTTGGGAGACAGCAAAGGCGACCTGATGTACAGAAACATTGTGTGTCCACAAGGTTACAACTCCACAGACATCCACAAAGACACATGTCACAAGTGCTCTAGAGGCACCTACGGAATAGAAAGCACAGGCAAATGCGTCTCTTGCCCGACAGGTCTCACAACCAAATCTCCAGGATCCACATTACTAAGCAACTGCTCTTACTGCCAACACGACTACTGCAAATACGGAAGTTGTCAAGTCTTACTCAAAGACGCAGTTGCCGTGCCCTTTTGTCGATGCACATTTGGCTTCGTCGGTTCTCGCTGCGAGGACCCAAAATACATATTAGTAGCCCTTGGATCTATACTCACTCTCACTCTAATACTCTGTGGTCTGACTGCACTAATTTGTGCCTGGAGACGAAAGCAGCTGAGAGAAGAAACATTGGAACATCAAGTGCAAGAGTTAACCGAGGTCTGGCAGATTGCTCACGACGAGCTAACACAATTGGAACTGATCGGAGCAGGTGGATACGGTCAAGTGTATCGCGCCAGATATCGAGACATGACGGTCGCCATGAAAATGTTGCTCTTCCCGACAGACGACGAGATCATGTTCGAATTCGAGCGCGAAATCAAATTCATGCAAACTGTCCGACATCCAAATATCGTCTTATTTCTCGGAGCGGGTCGAGCTCGAGACGGTACGCCATTCATTATCTCGGAATTTGTGGCTCGAGGGTCACTACGAGACCTTCTCAGTGATAGATCACAAAGTATATCGACCGGGTTGAAATTAAAGTTTGCGTTGGATGTAGCGACAGGCATGCATTTTCTCCACACTTTGTCGCCTCCTCGAGTTCATCGCGATCTGAAGTGCGACAATCTGCTCATCAGTGAAACGAATATTGTCAAGATTGCTGATTTTGGCCTTGGCACTCAGATTCGGAGTTATGGCGGTCGTTCAAGGTGTCGTGTAAAGGATCAAAGACGTAGATCGTCAAGTTCCGTACCTCTGCTGTATATGCATCAAGAGGGATCTGCAGGAGCCCTTGGAGCGGCACGATGGTGTGCCCCAGAGTTAGCTTCATCGTCTCAAAGAAATTTGACTACTGCTGCAGATGTCTACAGGTATATGATCTACTCTACTATAAACCTATCTTTGCAACCTTAATAGCAATAATGACTTTAAGTGTTCATTTTCAAACTTGTTTGAGATTTTGCGAGATCTTCATATTCTGAAAATGTTATGCTAAGTTGTACAAGTGATATTGTGTAGGCAGACACAGAGACTTGCAGACACACAAACAGACAGATATTCATACATACATACATATATACATACATACATACATACGGATTTATGAAAATATACTACCATTGGAAGACAGACAGACAGGCAGGCAGACAGAGAGACAGACAGACAGACAGACAGACAGACAGACAGACAGACAAACAGACAGACAGATGATGTAGCCATGGCTCATCCTTTCAGCCAAGAAACTTTAAAGCAGGCAGCTTTAGAGGAAGATTTTGCTGCAGCAAGAAGGGAGGATGATCAAATACGGAAAAGAACAACTTGCCGGCAATACATCAAGCCTCAATTTCACTCCTTTGGTATTTGAACATTTTGGAACTTGGGGATCAGAAGCTACCAACTATTTGAACAAACTAGCCAGAAGATCAAGAGACATTGAAGGCTATACAAGTAAAGCTGACTTTAGAGGTTTTTGGAGGAAAAAATTCTCAATAATCTTACTACAATGTAACGCTAAAGTTATCCACCACAAGCTGACTCGTGTCTTCCCTGGAGAAGTAGATGAGAACATATACGATAGAGACTATCAGAGTAGCTTGCATTAAACTAAAGCTGAACTCAGTAGCTTGTTTGCATTTAGTGTTAGAAATGTAACGTAGAGTTTGTGTTTCAATAAATAAATGGACAGACAGACAGACAGACAGACAGACAGACAGACAGACAGACAGACAGACAGACAGACAGACAGGTTAAATTATGGCGTCGGCCGTTTGGGCCAGACTAGAATGTAATAGTGTTGTTCTTTGAAAATATATGTATTGACAGACAGACAGACAGACAGACAGACAGACAGACAGACAGACAGACAGACAGACACACAGATAGACAGACAAACCGACAGACAAACACACAGGCAGACAGACAGACAAACAGACGGACAGACAGACACACAAACAGACAGACACACAAACAGACATACACACCGACAGACATACACACCGACAGACACAGACACACAGACACATCTAAAAACTTTACACCTACACTTCACTGTCCTACGTGGGTTGTAATTACTTACGCCGTAGCCATTAATTTCTAGTGTTGTTTTATAGTTTTGCTGTCGTGTTGTGGGAAATTGTGACAAGGGAATTGCCATTTGATCATTATACATTCAATCATCAGGTTCTAGATGCTGTAGAAGCTGGAGAACGACCAATTATACCTGGAGATTGTGATCCCATGTTGAAATCATTGATTGAAGATTGCTGGAAAAGTAACTACGCTCGGAGACCTTCCTTCGACTGCATTAAGGATCGACTCACAGAACTCCTTTCTTCTGTCTTGTAGCATAGGATGCTGACGTTCCTGTTTGTCGCGGGTCGACTGTGTTCTAGATTAGTAGCCAATGCATCTGTTGTAATGTCTATGCATTATTGACTTAATATTGATGGTGTGTTTGGAATCGTGGCAAACTATTAGAATAGAAACATTTTCTTTGACTAGTGCTAGTTAATATCACTAATATATCGTTTATATGTGTACATTTATCTACCGCACCCTCTATGTAGGGATGCGACGATTTTATAATGGCCGCCCATACAAAAGTATCCAACACATGCTATACAGATTTTTTATAGTTTAGTGAAAAATCTCAGAGCCACCTAACGCTTGACTGTAAACGGTGCGAATGGTAGCCAGACCACTAACGCTGACACTAGACATCTCAGTAGCCGTATATCGGCAAATAAAAAAACGCGATTTATTCTTTCACTTTCTGACACGCTTTTGTCAGCCCGGCTAGCGCTTCACTTCTATAATAGTAGTCTGAGCTTCCATATGTGCTTTGCCTTCCAACTTCTATGGGCAAGCCATGCCAGTGCGCTGGAGGTGACGCTAAATTGCGTCCATTCTGATCCATTCTGGACACCATTCCAAGTGATCGCGTTAGAGGAGAGACAAGAGTGGCTGCTACATATCTCAGAGCCGTCTAGAGATGTGGCTCTGTGTTGGCCTCGATATCCAGACAACGTAGATTAGCGAGTCGGACACCGAATTTAGTAAGAGTGTGAGGTATAGAAGAACATTCAAAGAGCTACGTAGTGTGTACATTTTCTTAGCGTCTAAAACAGTACAGGTACAACTCTCTTATCTGAAAGCTTTCGGAAATCCAACCAGTCGCGTGACCGTATTGATTTCTGCTCTCGCTATTGTTGTGTCTTTATAATGAGAAAGTGGTCACGGAAGGCACTAAATATGACAAATTTTTATTGCATGTGTACTGAAGAAAGAGGCGAAATGGCAAGTTGACTCAACACAAACGTATTTTCGCGTCGTCTTTGTTTTTTGGTCATCCGCTCAGTACCCGGGATGCATGGGACACCTCTGGTGTTTTGATACTTTGGTGGGTAGCATATTACCGTACCACAATACCGTGACACTTGTTTACAAAACCAAGTGAAGAAGCACTAAAGTGCTAAACCGTCAGCTGCTAACTTAGGCAACACGGAACAGCTACTCGACACGCAAGAAACAACCCACGCAGGAAGCGACACGACAGACATTGAGTAACACTTTCCTAAGTAGCACCAGTGATAACAATGTGCTGCATCCAATGGTCATTTGTTAGTCTTTTGGTCCAGCCGTCCACAGCGGTATTACTGTAACCCTAGCGTATGCGCGCTCGGGCTAATAAATGGGTAATTAAAGTTATTCAAATGTGTACTATTATTATTAATAGATAAGCACTATACAGAGCTAAACCCTCGGCTGGTGTACATGCGCACCACATGGCGCTAAGACATGTGTACAGTGTAAGATCAAGAGGGACGAACGATCGACACCATTAAAATTCTCCTTACGTGGTGGTTACGCCTACTGTAGCTACACAGCTCTCCGTCTAACCGCAATCGTTTAGGTTGTCGTAATGAGGTTACCCCCAGAGCCAAACTAAAACATTAATTAATGTGGGAAAACATGCACGTGCAAATGTAGATGAGACGTCTCGGTTCGCTCTAACTTTGGATACCGTGACAAAAATGACTAGAGACGCATTAGCGTACTTACAGGTCGGTCGCTTTGTCCGACGAACAGACACTGTCATGAACAATGCACGTTCCCCTTCGCAAATTCTCGTCGAGTGCCAAATTTCTGTTGAACACGACCCTAGTAATTTTTGCAACACCGCGTCTGCTCAGGCACGCACACTGAAAATTCAAGCTGTGAGAACAACTATGCAGAAACACTGGAACAAGCAAAATGTTACAAGTCAGGTACAGCTACTCCTTCGCTCTTTAGCTAGACGCCTGGTTGTGGTGGAAAATCACACGTGCAAATGTAGACTATAGACGTTTTTTATGTGCTAAACCCGTAAAGCACAGGACTAAACACCATGTTCAAGACGGACGCCCGATGGTTGAATTCTCGTAGCACAGCTGCCAAACTATAGAGGTAGAGCCTTATGATGACATCACATTCGTCTATTTGTCGGAATAGCTTCATTTGCGTCTGCGCTAATCGAGTATAAATACGGTCGGTCGCACGTCATCCCACTACTATACCCTTAGTCCGGATATCCGGGCCTCGGGTAACTACAGATAGTTTGCAATGTGTGACGGACAGCGTGCAGTTCCTTCTGTTCCGTAACTTCTGCGGTCTGGTTCATTCCAAAATGTTGACACAGTGATTCACAATTTCTAGAAATGGCGCAATTGCTGGCGCACTCTATCACATACCTTACTTTGCCTTCCTGAAAAAGGCAACTCTGTTGTTTTGCTGCTGTGTCGCGACGAACGAAAGAGTAGAAATTTTGTTGTTGCAGTTTTTAGCAATTATACAGGATTCTCATACTAAGTTGAATATTCGCGTTTGCTGTGAATGGTTATACGTTTTCGCTACAACGGAGACGACTTGCAGTTTTGACGCTGGGCTATAACGTCGTGCATGCCTCACTTGCCTGTCACTGTCAGCACCTTCACGTCTGACGGTCAAGTAGTGTGAAGGCATTCACAAATGTTGCTGTCCTTTAATGTGGGCGCACGCAACGGCACGGAACGGAACGGGCTGCGCCGTCCGTCACATATTGTGAACCCAGATTTACACCACATGCAGTTATAGATTCTAGCCTACCATCCCGTTCTCCGCACGAGTAGATTTTGATAGTAAATAAATTTATAGTTGTATGCACACACATATGCACACATATGCACGCACACACACACACACACACACACACACACACACACACACACACACACACACACACACACACACACACACACACACACACACTACGGCTATCTATGTATCTAGATCTAGATGATGTATCCAGATACGTCATAGCGCTTCAGCATTATACAGAAATCTGCAACCAGCGTAGTTTTACAGTTAGATTTAAACATTAATCACGTTATTTAAAAAGTTATTCCTTTGATTCGCTTATAAAATTTTCGTCGAAAACAAGCCCGAGAACATCGTCGCTGTCATCTTCTACGTTGATTTTGCTTTCTTTCACAACTTGTAATCGAATCTTTCCAAAGTGTTCTTCTAGGGTTAGTTTCTTACAAACTTCATCTCTTCTCGCTACAGCGGGATCATGATGAGCTAACTCCTCACTTTCAAAATGGCTGTTAACAAAAAAGCGAAAGGTAATATCTCCGTTGTCGTCGTTCCACTTGATGTAGAAAGAGCACGGTAGAATTTCCACATTATTTAGTAGAAATTCCACAATTTTCTTTTCTTCGTAATAGTCTTCTCCCGACTGTAACTTCCAGTGCTCTTGCGTGCCGAACCATCGTAGGCTTATATACTCATGATGAGGAAGAAATTTTGTGACTTGAAAGTAGTACCGATCCATAATGTGCACTGAAATACGTTCTAGATTAGAGATAGCTGATGCTAAACTCCAAGACCAGCTGCATGCGTGCACACTACAGTTTTTTTCAAGCAGGCCTTCGTAAAGAGGAATCATGTCCCCGTCGCCAGAGAATATGTACACTTCGGAATTTATAGGAATTTCAAATCCTTTTTTGCAAAGCGCCACGTCAACTGCCTTTTCTTTGCCTTCACGAGGTCTAATGTCAAGATTTATGCCTTTCTTGGTTTGTTTTCCATTTTCATCATAACAATCGAATTTACAATGATAATCCAACCCTTCCCAAATATGCTTGACAATGTCCTCTTCTTCTAACCGCCCCAGGGATATTATTTTCCCCTTCTGTACACTCTTCATTTTGCCCGTCTGCGTCAGCTTGTCTATTGGCAAAGACAAAAAAGCCCAAACTTCAGCATTTTTAGGTAAAATTCCAGTAAAAAAACGAATTATCTTTGGCCACACTACTCGTACACGAAGAGGGTTATCTTTCGTATGAGACCAACTGAAAGTGGCAAACAACTGGTCGCGAATAGTATCACTTGACTCCAAGTCGGACACTCCGTCGTCTCTACCTACAGACTTCAATGGAATGCGTTGTTCCAATAATGACTGAGCTGCGTGCCAAATGTTTGATGAATCAATTAAAACATACGTTTTCCGTTTGCTAAAAACACGTAAAGACAATTCAATTAATAAGGTGCAGCATTACCACAATTTCATACAACCTGATTTCTGTCTGAATATCTTTGCTACATATTTATTAAGTAATAGTTTGTTTCGTCATTTAATGCTTGTGTTTTGTCTTTCTGTTTATCAGTCTGTCTGCCTGTTTGTCTTACTGTCTGTCCGTTCGTCTGTGCGTTCAAACGTACGTCCGTGCGTGGGTCTTTTTGTCGGCCTGTTTGTCTAGTCTACATATTTTGAACAAGAACAATACGTATTCAACTGGGAGCAAAACTAGAGCACTAGTCTACTTAAATCCTACCCACAAATGACCTTGCGAAGGCCATACAATAACTTTACAATAGTTTTGTATGACTTATGCTAGAAATGTCTTTTAGAACAATCAGAGATGGAACAGATGTTAATGAACTTGTAAAGCAGAAAATATTTTCGAAAGTCTATATATATCCAATTCTCCACACACACACACACACACACACACACACACACACACACACACACACACACACACACACACACACACACACACACACACACGCACGCACACACACGCACACGCACACACACACACACACTCCGGCTTTATAATGTGTATAGATAGATATAGCTATAGATAGATTTCACAAACCTGCAGTTGTAACAGAACAAGCTAAACAGGTAGAGAACGACCGACAGAAGAAGCTATAGAGTGATAAAAATTTTAAAATAATAAATTAACCAACTATAAAGTAATCAATCAGCTATTACAGATTCTATAAGCAGATATTGCTGCCCCTGTTTAATTAACACAAAACTAGATTACTTTTGTACGTTTTAGAATGGACTGGTGATGATGATGATGATAATGGTATGTCCACCAAACCAAACTCAATGATGACTTCTCTTAAAGGTGCTCGCTCACGATTCACCGCGCACGCACAGATACATCCACGCAAACTTGAAAACGTGCCACGATTTCAAATTGTGTCATAACGAAGCAGAACAAGGCAACTTCTTAGGGTGCTATGCATATTAGTATAACGCGAATCGTGTTCTTGTCCGTCACGTCAGTTTGTACTTGACATTTCAAGAAAGCTAACGACAGTTGTGTTATTGTTATTAATTGATTAGGTTCCTTATCCACACATTTAGCATTTACCATGCCATCTTGCTGCTGAACGTCAAAGCGCGTTCTCGAGCTTGCTCTTGTTGTACGTGACCCGGAGCACAGAACATGCGATGGATCCGACTCGGAACGTGAAAAGAAGCAATGGAGGTGTAGTTCCGGCACAATTTTAAGTTTGCGTGGGTGTGTCTGCGCGCGTGCGTGTATTCGCGAACGCGCACTTTTAATGCTTTTGTGTCTTTGGTGAGTAAACAGACCTGCATGCTTTTGATTTGCATTGCTTGATGCATTGCAAGATGAACAAACAAACGTATAGCTACTGAATTTAAGCTCGCCCTTCGTCGCTGGCGCTTTTGCTCTAATGTTTGTTTCTGTCCTCCTCAGGCCGCTAAAGTGCAGAGTGACATAGAGAACGCTATTTCGTACGATTATCCAATAGGCATTCGAAACTATTTGGGTTGATATGACATGACTTCAAATCATTTTTGAGAACGAAAGAACTTAGGATATACGTCAGAAAAAAACAGTAATGATGTGTTACAGAGCTAACATATCTCCAATTGAATTCTATTCTAAAGTAGGTGTACCAACAAAGATAACAAACATATTCGGTTGGTGCTGCCACATATAGAACTACCGTATTCCTTCGATTAAACACAGCATCGTTTATTTTTAGCTCGGTGGCGAGCGGGGGGGGGGGGGCTGTACTGTAGATGTCATCAAGAGTAAGCAAACTACCTCGCTTGCCAGACCGTAAACAGATTTGCAAAGTTAGAAAATTTAAATTCCTACACTGAGCGAGGAGGCTTCAGCTCCCCATTCCCCGTTTCCTACGCCGGTGTAGCTAGGGTTTTAATTGCGGCGTTTATTCTAGGGCGGCGTTTATTTGTTACGCGCTTCCTGTCTGTGCTCTAGAAGTGTGTATGCACGCGTACCACTGTAGGTTTGACATCTTTTCAAGAGAACAACACACAATACTGGTATGCATTTCACACTTTGAGACATCATGCAATGAAACAGGTAAAGCAGGTGTCTATTTATAATTAGAAACACCTTAAATAATAAATTATAACAGAGACCGAAGCCGATGGACTCATACGCAATTAGATAACTAAAGTCCGTTCAAAGAATGAAGAGCCCATGGGAAAATTCCCGTATCTCGGCAAGTACGCCCCCCAACGCCGTTGATAAACATATCATTCGATAGCACGTGACTAGGTGGAGTCAGATCTATTGATCCTGGGTTAGTAGATACAGCATGCTTCCGGAAAGAGACTCCTCCCATCCATTACCGACAAAGAATACTGCCAGTAAATGACACCCACGAGACTAATTGTATTCATCATTGTTCTCATTCTCGTCGTCTCTTAGGAGGATCTCTTCACTGTCTGAAGAGTCCTCGGCACCTACTAATCTTTCTACCGCTTGTTTTACCACGCTGTCTGACGTTCTGTAATGGTTTTCCACTTTTTAGATGACGTGGTCGACACACTTCTTCCATTTAGCCGCCGTCACATTTTCAACGCCTTCTCTGGCCAGTTCAAATGGCAGAAAACTGTTGAACAGGACTGACCCTGACGTACTAAAGTAGATAGATAGTAGGCAGTGAGGGCTGGGTAGCAAATATTGCTCTAATTGCTCATTTATCGATTGTTAGTATTACAATCCAGGATGATAGCAATATTGTTGTTTCCACCCTTTATGTCTTATCTGGTAACCACATTTCCCACGTGCTCTTCATTCTTTGAACGGACTTTAATTTCTCTTGGTGTTTTGAGTATACAGAAGACAAATACGAAAATCAAACTCCTTGTATACAGTAGTTATAACACTGACCTTTCACTGGAAGCAACCATTCTGTCTTCAGAATGTATCGTTCTTCCACTGTCTCTTCTTTGCCTTGGATGTGATGAAAAACGACGCTCTTCACGTCGCTGGTGCGTAGTTTGTGTTTGCTGTACAAGATGCTGCTGCTGCTGCGATTGCGGCATCGATCTGTCGAGCACAAACTGTTCCTGCGGTTGCTGCTGCTGCTGCTGCTGCTGCTGCATGTACATGTACTGCTGCTGCTTCTGTGGCATGTACTGCTGCTGCGGCTGCTGCTGCATGTACTGCTGCGGCTGTATGTACCGCTGCTGCTGCTGCTGCGGCGGCGGCGGCGGCGACATGTACTTTAGCTGCTGCGTGTACTGATGCTGTTGCCGTGGCCCGAATGGATCACACCAACGACTCAGCAATTGCGACCCCTGATATGGTTGCCGATAATAATTAGGATATCGATGTTCCTGTTCTAGGGCAGCCTGATGTTGTGGCAGGAAAGTTGGCGCTGGTGCTCTTGTTCTCGTGACTGCCGTACAAACAACCGTCAATGTTATTGTAATTGTTTAATTAATTAAAGAATCATGCATGCATTCCTATATATATAATATATTTATCTGTTTTATTCACCTTATAACATGATTGTTACTCGTATCAAGCAAATCAAAATCATGCAGACAATTTCTTACACTCATAGACGAACCTTTATAATATATATGTATAGAGGACACGCGCATGCAGGCGCCGCCCCGGCACCAAGGTGGGGTACTTCCCGAGACAGCATGTAGTACAGTTGAAAGTCTGTGTTGGTGTATGTCCACGGGAAATTTTGGAGCGACTCGCGAGTTGGGGGATGGAACATGAAAGGACAGCACAGTATAAGGGTACATGTTTGCATGCATACAAAAATAAAAGTTGTGCTTAAAGTTGGGTGAATCCTCTCTCTCTCTGCATGTCCCTCTATAGCTCTGCAGCCGCCACTGATAGTTGTGCCTCTCAATCAAACATTTTGACGAACTGTGCAATAATTTCCTAATAAATTAGGGAGCCTTGACAACTATATATAGCAGCAGTAAGAGAACATAAAGATATATTGGAAAACAATTGAAAATATATTCAAGTACTAAACTATTAACACGACTAGTACTACCCGCCCTATGGGCAGTGGCAATCTGGGCGGTGGCAATCTATCGTTGTTCGCCACTTCTGCAAAGAAAACGCACCTTCCGAGAGACCGGCGTCATGTCGATCGGCGCGTTACAGACAGACAGACATGTGGACAGACGGAAATGGGCGTTCCCGAGCATGTCAAAAACACGTCACATCTGCATACTTGGTACTTCCGCGAAGACACATCCGCGCATCTCATTTCAGGCCGCCAAAGTCTCGTCTCAGGCTGTCGGAGGCGCTCGAGGCGAAATCCAACGCGACCGTTCGTCTCGGACTCGCGATCTCGACCGGCCCACCGCGTTTCGCGACGATCCGAGACCGGCGTCGTGTCGATCGGCGCGTTACAGACATGTGGATAGACGGAAGTGAGCGTTCCCGAGCGTTAGTGTATTATGGTATAGGATAGGAGGAAGGTCTCTAACTATAGGCGCATGTATGCAGGAGAGATTCCTCGTGGGCTCCGCGAAACGTCCTTTGAGCTTTCCACAACACCTCGACTCGTTATTTATGTACGCAAGATATTCGAAATAGTGTACAGTACGGCTTTCCATCTAGACGTGCATATTGGTAGTCTGACCTTCGGCGTACGCGGCAAGAAGCATAGATGGGGAGCCACCTACTATTTCCGTCACACTGGCCGCTATGTACATGCAGAATTGTTCTACTTATAGCATGTACCTAAATTGTGTAATTTGTCAATAACAGTTAATTGTTAGCGGAACCCCTTTAGCAAAATTTTGATTGCAAGGAAAGTAAAATGCCGTACTGAAAAGCTGTCCTTACTAAGTTAATTAGCAGCCTGTTCAAAACATCTAATCTCCCTCATCACTATTCTTTACAAACACCTGCAACATACTACATGGATGTTTGGGATAATTATCCGGGGGGAACTGTAGCGCGCTGCTGATAACCTCGAAAAGGCAGACTCTTGACTGCCTGGCGGAGGTGCATGCTATCCGGGCATAGTTACTAAGTAGTGGGAAGCATGCCAGGGCCACGTCTGGCAATTCGCCAGATCATCTGATTGTTTGCAGAATCGCTTTCGAAACAGCTAACATTGCAGAAATAAATCTATTAATTAAGTTTGCGAGAGCGACCTAAATCTAGGTTAATCTCAACTATATTTTAGGTTACCTGACGATGCAGTCGTCGGAGCTGGACGATCTTGATAGCTCATATTGTTATTTGTACGCCTAAAATACAAAACAGACAAAGTTATCGACTTATGTGTTAGTAAACTATCTGCCATTGTTTGTTTTGATCAACTAGCAAACGTACAGTTGAGTCATACATCAATTATCGGACACTCCCCAATATCGGACACTGGCGTACTGAAACCAGACGAAGATTTCTTGTATCTAAGGCATGAATCTAGAGAGTACTCATACGGTAACACGACGTGCTAGATTCAGCTTGATCACTTGGCGCATTGCTGTTCACGGTGACAAAATAGAATGTCCGCTGCTTTTCCCGTATATCGGACACGCCCATCAAATATCGGACAGCCGCAGGTTTTTGCTTTCGACGGTACCACAGTTCACTGTCTGCACCTTAAAATAATAGGTACATGTCTCTTCTACTAGCAGTGCTAACAACAGATCGCCAGCTTTGTACGTTGCTCTTCAGGAAGCTAAAGAAGAGGGGCAGATCTTGTTCTCTAATATCGTACACCCGAGTTTGCTTGACGCGGGTGCAAATAGGCAAGAACCACGATGAATTGTGTTAATACTGACTGCAGACGTTTTGTAAATGCCCGACGAGTATGAAGAGCCTTTGACCCGTCTCTGTATCGAAAGAATTAGCTAGATATGGCCGTCCGCAAACAAATGAATGAATCTACATGTGTTAAACTGAGAACATTGTAGTGTCATTAGACTGACTGTACTTTACACGCCAGTACATACGGGCACGGTGATTATATAAGACCCGGATCTTGTATGGCGCACACAGCCTACCGCGTGGTCTCTTTCTAATCTCAGTACATGGTGACAAGAGTGGAATGGCTTCTTCTTTCTTCTTCTTCTTCTTCTTCTTCTTCTTCTTCTTCTTCTTCTTCTTCTTCTTCTCCTCCTCCTCTAAAACCTCCCAAACCAGTCGACTTCCCCACACCAGAAGTGTGGCCGCAATGGATTAATTAAACGCTTCGAGCATTATTATGTTGCGTCTGGCCGAGACAAGAAAGACGATCAAATTCAGGTCAGTACACATATTTATGCTATGGGACAGGACGCAGAAGATGTTTTGGGAAGTTTCACGTTGTCAGAAGAAGGGAAGGGGAAGTAGGAAAAAGTCAAGCGGAACTTTCAAAACCATTTCGTGCAACAGAAGAATCCTATTTACGCGCGAGCCCGGTTTAATATGAGGAAACAACAAGCAGGAGAAAGTGTGGATGCGTTCGTGACTGCTCTTCACACCCTACCTAAACACTGTGAATATGGGACATTCAAAGAACAGCTAATACGGGATCGTGTGGTGGTCGGCCTTCTGGATGCAGATCTTTCCGAACGCTTACAACTTCTACCAGATCTGGACTTTACTACCGCAGTAACAAAAGCACGTAACAGCGAAGCAGTGAATGCACGGCAGTCCATAATCCGAGGCTCACGAGACACGTCGACTCTCTTTGCAGTTTCTGCTGACGCTGCGCACAGCTATGCCCAACAGGATAAGCCACAACGCCAACGTCCTTCCGGAAAAGAAGAGAAACGACCAACATCAAATAGCATGCTTTCATCGCGGAATTGTCAATGGTGTGGATACGACAACCACCCCCGTGGCAAATGCCCCGCCAGAACCTCAAAATGCTTACAATGCAGCAAGATAGGCCATTTTCCATCTGTGTGTCGCTCCGCAGCAGCAAATTTTGTATCCGCGGCTTCTACAACAAATCAAGACGATGCTTTTCTTAACTAGCATCCTAGATTCTGGTAATGCGTGGTCCAAACAGGTAGATGTCGGAGACACACAAATGTTTATTAAAATAGACACAGGGGCCGACGTTACCACCTCCCAGGACAACTCTATCAACAACGCCTGGGTCAAAGATATGCACTTCAAATATCTGATCGCATACTGCGCGGACATGACGGCAACCAACTTTCCGTCTCTGGGGACATCACAGTCCCACTTTCGTGTACCGTTCCAGATGCTCTTTTGCCGAAGCACACGGTCTACGTTGTACGTGGATTACAGACACCTTATCTGTGAAGACCAGCTATACAAGGTTTTGCGTATATTAGGACACGTCCATCACATCAGCGAATGCCGCATCGACATCAGGGACGCCCAGACGTCTTTTCCTTCACTCTTTTCAGGAATCGGTAAATTCGAAGGACTCCATGACGTCATAATATTTCGCTACGGGAAGACGCAGTCCCTTACTCTTAGATACTCCTCATCGAGTTCCTCTCCCGCTAATGCCGCGCGTAGAAGCAGCTCTACAGCGCATGGAGTCAGGCGGGATTATCAAACGCACTGACGAATGAACCGACTATTACTCTGGAATGGTGGTTGTGCCCAAACCTGATGGCAACATTCGCATCTGCACAGACTTCACGCGCCTCAACGAAAATGTGCGCAGGGAGCGTCATATCCTCCCATCCATGGAACACATCTTAGCAACAATTCAAGGGGCAACCATATTTTCTAAACTCGATGCCACAGTGGATTCTATCAAATTCTCTTGGCTGAAGCCTCGCAACCGCTTACCACATTCATTACACCCTTCGATCGTTTATGCTGTCGTCGTCTACCATTCTGGATGTCATCAGCCCCAGACACTTCCAAAGACGAATGTCGGCTCTGTTGGAGAAACTTGATAGCACCATTTGTGTGATGGATGATATACTCGTATTCGGAGCGACGCCAGAAGAACACAACAAACGTCTTGCCGCCGTCTTAGAACGCCTTGCTGATACAGGGGTCACTCTTAACAACGAAGTGTCAATTCAGCAAAAAGGTAATTCGCTTCTGTGGTTACCTGATCGGAAAAGGTAGAATACAGCCTGGCCCAGAGAGAATCAAGGCTCTGACCAAAATGCTCATTTGCCAAAGCGTAGGAGACCTTCTCCGATTTCTCGAAATGGCCAATCAACTAGGCCGCTTTTCTCCTCGGCTCACTACACTGTCGCAACCTCTTCGACAGCTTCTCAGCAAAGACCGTGCCTGGCTATGGGACCACAACAACAACAAGCCTTTGAAAACATCAAATCAGAATTAACCAGTCACACCGTTCTCACACCGTTCAACGTCAACTTTGAGACACAGATTTCCGCCGACGCATCTTCGTTTTGCCCGGGAGCCCTCATATGCCAGAAACAGCCCTCAGGAGAGTGGCACCCTGTCGCTTACCAATCTCGAGCTATGACGCTCAAAACCGAACAAGGATACAGCCAAATTGAAAAAGAAGGCCTAGCAGTAACGTGGGCGTGTGAACGGTTTAATCACTACTTTATCGGCTTACCATTCTCCATTGTAACCGACCACAAGCCTTTGGTACCGCTTTTGTGCACGAAAAGCCTGGATAATCTACCGCCGCGAATACGACGATTTCGACTGAAGCTAATGAGGTACGATTTTACCATCAGGCACATCCCTGGAAAAGAGCTAGTCACAGCCGATACACTCTCTCGCGCGTCAACTAATACAGCGACAAGGCGTGACCACGAGTTTCAATCAGAAGTTGCTGCCTGCCTGGCCGCTGTTACCGACGCTCTATCGGTTACAGATAAACGATTAAAGGAATTTCTGTCTCTCCAAGAGGAAGACCACGTTGGCAGCTCTTGGCCAAGGACAACTCCGCTCTGACACACGACTTTGTGCCAGTGAATACCACGGTCCCTAGCTGTGTAGGTTTGTGCATTGTACACAACACGCTACCTATACCGTAGATAAACCGGTTGGAGAGGAAATGCTACGAATATCTAGGTACTTCGATAGGCTCTGCACTAGCGGATCGGAAAGTTGGCAAATGTGGTGACGAAGTATACAGACTCGTTTGTTGTCTAGAAAAATCGAGACGAAACTAAAACATCGAAACCGTCAACCTATAGCTATAGACTACAAGTAGTAGACTGCGCGCTTTCACGGGCACACTATATGTACTAGTACACGACGGTACCGTACAAGGGTGGGCGCAGTACTCTATAGCAGGTCAATTTCTTCATTTCTTCGGACACGGAACTACCAATTGTGTTTCTATCTGCCACAACCCAAGGTGCCGGTGCCTCCTCGTCACGCAGCTTGACTGCAGATATCAACGTACGCGTCGACAATGACAGCCCACACATCATCGAGTGACACGCGGCAGAACTCTACAATCATTGTCTAGCACTATTGACTCTAGTAGCTATACCTAACATTGACATAGTAGTCTACTTAGTAACTAACTATATCTGACTAGCTATGACCATGTTCTTTCAGTTGTAGCCGCACACTGTTCTACTTTAGTTGAGTTAACTAATTAATTGAGTTGAGTTGAGCAAATAGAGTTTATTTGAGTTGACTTCAAATAGAGTTCAGAAGGCGTCGAAAACGATGGACGTGCATGTCCGTCTACTTGGTGAGTTGTGCGATGTCATGCAAATGAAGAAATGTGACCTGCTATAGAGTACCACGCCCACCCTTGTACACTACATCTAGCGTGCCCGTGAAAGCGCGCCGTCTACTACTTGTAGTAGGTTGATGGTTTCGATGTTTTAATTGTGTCTCAATTTTCCTAGACAACAAACGAGTCTGTACACTTCGTCACCACAGTTGTAGTGCTGAGCTTAGCTAGATACTAGTTATTTACATATTCGTAGCATTTCCCCTCCAACCGGTTCATCTACGGTAAAGGTAGCGTGTTCTGTACCTACACAGCTAGGCACCGGGGTATTCACTGGCACAACGTTGTGTGTCAGAGCGGAGTTGTCCGCAGCCAAGAGCTGCCAACGTGGTTTGGCACGTGACGGAAAGTAAACTAAGAACAAACACCTCCTTGTGTGTTGGAAATGTGATCTCCTGAGACACGCGTTCGAATGGAAGCCCCGCTGAGACCCCCGCTGTGTCTATTGTCTTCGGTCATTTCTATTTTCTATTCATGTTAGAAATTGAATAAGCGAATTGCGCGTTCAAGTTTCTAGTTTTGAGCACATAGGTGCTTAAAAATCAAAATTTTAAAAATAAATTTAAAGATTACAACAATCAAACATCAAAATATCAAAAACAATTTTGCAAAAACATTCGTATTTAAATTTAATAAATACAAAAATTTTAAATACGAATGCAAGTAAAAATTAAAAATTAAAAATAAAATACAAAATTATAAAAAATAGACTGCCTGCATGCGAATGTTGTGACTTGTGTGCCAGTGCGAACTTGTTGGCGAACCTTTCTCGTGGCATGTGAGAGAAAGTAGAGACAAACATCGGTTTAGTTAGCTACAGACGCGATCCCGTAAAGACACTCGTTGGAGTGAAGCACCGCTGAGGCCGCCCACTGACATCAATGAGCCGACGGAACGACTTTTGACACTTATGGCGCACCATAGTCGTGATTGCGCCTAGCGCCAACAGCAACTCGTAGAACCATTAGTCTCGAGTTCATTTCCCCACTTGCCATGGCAAAAAGTAGCAGCGGACTTTTTCGAATATCAATCACATTTCTTGGCAAGAAAAGTGAAGTGACTCTCGATTTCGCTTCCGCGGTTTACAGTCGACTACCAAAAGGTGAAATTCTAATACAGTCGACCTGTCAAAGCGGACCCTTGATTCGATTTGTAACTAGCGCATGTGTTGCCGAGTCAAAATTGCATTCATCTAGCATCGACGTTAAGTCAATACGTTTCTCCGTTCGGCCCTAGGCCATGCATATGACAATTGTTGACGTAAGTATCTAGCTAGATACTATAATACACCTCAACTTCAATTGACATGACAAGAGAGAAGACAGAAGATGCTCGTTTCGATCGCCAACTAGATACACAGACTTGAGCTGTTCAGTCAAAAGTTCTAGATGACGACTCAGACTCAGAGGAACTTCTAGATAACCTTATTTGTAACAGATGATTTAGCTACAGTCCATTGTCGTATATGAATCCGGTAACGACTGGGTAGATCTACTAGCTAATTATTACTTCAGGCGCATGGTGTAGGCGTGTACACGTGTCGAGTGGCGGAGTGCTAGCTACTCACTTCGCAACCTCTCCATTACAAATTTGGGAAGTTTGCGTTTGCTACAAAAAGTGCAAAGCTTTAAGACTCTATATAACTTATCTTTTTACTGAATTTTAGTAAGCCGTTGCGCAAGCAATGCCTTTCGATAGGCTATCTGTGAAACCACGCCCAACTAAAAGTAACCTCGATGTTGCAACCAGAAGCAAAGGACCGATGCATCTTTCATCAACGTTACTTGACACCAGATTGTACTATATTTTTCTAATTCAATACAATGCCTAGATACTGAAACGCAATACTCATCGCGTAGGAATACGCCCCTTCTGGCTCTGCTCAAGGAATCTGCAACTATTCGAGTCACCAACCATCGCTTTGAGCTCTAGTTTGTGTATATTGCTACTCACTAAACAAGTGACCTTTTCGTTTCTTGCTTTTCGACAAGGTCTCTAGCTTACAGAAAACTTACAATTTAGAAATCGCGGAAAAATTACCGTATCAGCGCTATCACAGTACTACTCGAATTATCTTACCTTTGGCACAAGATCTGAAATCTCTCGACTCTAGACTTGCGAATCAATTCCTGTGAGTTGAGATGCGTGAGAACGCGTTCAGGAAACGACCACGCCCCAAATTATAATTGATATTAAAAAAGCAGACACAGGTTACACAACTTGCAAATATTTTCTTGCACGCGGTTTTGATGTCAATTACTTCGCAACATGTTGCCTCGCGCTGTTTTGCCCCATAGTAAAGAGATTAGCTAACCACGTGATACTGAAATTTCAATTTTGTTGGATGATGTTGCCAGCTAAACTGTTTTTAAGTTGTCCATTTTCGTTCTGCCGTTGCCCTTTTTTTTTTGTTTCAGAGGAAGGTGGAGGCGACAAAGATGGCAATACTTGGCTAGAGTCGACGACGTTGTGCGTACTGCATAGGAACCGTCGCGAGCACGGAGACTGAAACCGGCGCTGTCGCTTACTTTTGACTGCAAATTTGACTTGAAAAAGAGTAAGGACCTGAGCGAGAGAGTACGTACAGACTCATCCAAGTGAAGTCTCTTCTCTCAAATTTTATACAGTATATCAGGGCTGGATCCAGAGGAGTTTAGGGGGTTACAACCCCCTCTTTTCCAATAGGCGTGATTCAATAATTTCATATAATTTCATTAGAAAAGAGAAAATTAGTAATACTATAAATAACTGCTACCAGGTCAACCCACTCTTTCAAAAATTCCTGGATCCGACCCTGGTGTCGCTATGCTCCTCCTTAGTGGGCAAGTGTCACGTGTAGTGTCACGTGTAGACTATAGAGCAAAACAGTGCGAGGCAACATGTTGCGAAGTAATTGATATCAAAACCTTGTGCAAGAAAAAATTGCACAGGTTACAGTGTTCAGCGACATATCCTAGACAGTACCTACTAAGAGTTCTGGTGAAAGGAACGCTCCCTAAATAACAGCACCAGTATGTGGCCATTGCAATTGGTTATAGACAACTCAAAAATCTCGCACTTGCCCATAGAGAATTCGAAAGATCGTAGCTTGAACTTCTTCAATTTGCCACATCTGATCATGACTGATGTAGAAGAATGGCTTTTAGTAATAACAACGTAATTGGACACTTACAGTGTGTTTACGTGCGACTGCTAATTCTAGAAGAAACATTTTGATTTTATTTTATAGGTGCTAATTGACCAGCTTAGTTCATGTACAGTAGCTACTTTTAGCGAATGTGAGCTTCCCTAGTAGCTTGCCCCTCCAACTTCTATCTAGAGGAGCAACTCACTGCAAGGTCACACCATACAGTGACTCACAAGGTGAGATGATAGATAACAATGAGCGCATGCGCTGCATTCCAATTGTCCGTCCGTCTGTCTACTGACACACTACTATAACCCTAACGCATGAGCGCCATGACGAGAGCGGAACGAGACTGGATGCCACTCACTCTGTATCCACGGCTCGGCTCTGCTCTGTGTCTGCTCTGTACGTGTTATGGCCTCGCTATCTGTGGTGTTCGTGTAACACAAGTTATCTATATTTTACTACTATAACATATACGCTCTCTAGGCTAACTCAACATTCACCGGAATGACACAACCGGAATTCAGCCAAAGCAACACAACCCCCGGATGTAGAAAACCCTACACAACAACTTCCCCCCCCCCTTTCCAAAACTGTCAATAATATCTAGGTAGCATATTGATAAACAAAAATCCCGATGGTATGCCGGGCGTGGCGCAGTCTCGTTGATCTTCTGGGAGCCTGTTCTTGTAACTCTTCCAAACGACCTTGTTCATTTCTCTCTCCTTCCCCTGCTATGCCAAATGATGGATCTCCCTCCCCTAGAAGTGATCCTAGCGGCATATGCTCTGAATCTGCTAGCCTGGAAGACAGAGAAAGTGGGGCTTTAGTTCGTACGAGATTATTTGCATGCCATTTTAACCTGTCACTCAACAAGTAGGAGTCATTCGAGATCTTCTTCCGAATTTGTATTGGTGCTGAAAGTTGTGATCGTAACTTGTGACCAACTTGAGGTCGCTTGATCCTCACCCAATCTCCCATTTCAAATGACGACATTCTAGCTAACCTTTTCTTATCTACGTATGATTTTACTTTTTCTTGCTTACGTTGAATGTCTGCCAGCAGACCTTCGTTCTCGTTCGTATCCTGCACCTTGCTACTCTTGGGAACAGTTTGCAGTCGTAGAGTATCCAATGGTTCTCGAAGTTTTCTTCCAAGCATTAATTCAGCAGGTAACCGTCTAGTCAAAGTATGGGTGTCATTCACCTCCGGCCACTTCGTAAATAAGTCATGAACAACGATCACGAATCGCTGGCTGTAGGGAGCTGCGTGCAGTTCTCCAAAAATATCAATCTGAATTCGGTCCCAAGGCTCTGCAAGCCACTGAACAGGTTCAGGACATAATTTACTTTTTCTTTTTTTTGCGTAGCGGTATTGCTACACAAATTGCAAATTGAGTAGCAGTAATGCAAAATTGCGTCGCAAGCATATTTTTGCAAAGCAGAGCAATTAATTAATTCATTAAATACCCAGACAGTTCGTGCTTTTCTAGTCTACAGGTTCAAGTTTATAGTCAGTGCCAAACTGTGAATAGTGATGATACTATTAAATTTGTTATTATAACGCAATTCCCTTTAGCTAAGTAGAAACGAAGTTACTTGAATAGTAGCAAGTGGCACCCTGCCCATGCAAATTTTAGAAGCAAAATATGCTATTCATTACCTTTTGGTTTTTTTAACCATATGGCTGAACGTGTGGCCTCCTTGGAGTGCTGAAGAACCGTTGGACTGCAAGTGTAGGGTCAAACTGTGCTAATGGCAGACCATCAACGCTAATCCTCATCAAGTAATCTAAGGTATCTTCACTAAAACTTGACCGCCAGTCACTTTTTATCCTCCTCATAGCACTGAAACCACGCTCCACTATGGCATTGCTGACTGGAAACACCAGCAGTATGCACACCAAATTGCACAAAGTTTGGAAATATCTCTTTGTACTGAGACAGAAGCAGTGACCATAGAGTATTTTTGGATGGTGTCGCAATTAAGTTATCGATCCAGTACATCTTGAAGAAGGTCCAGTCTGTCATTACCCCATCCAACAATACGTTGTTCTTTAATAGAAGATGACGGAAGTGCTCTACAGCAAGAGACACATCAGCTACACCAAAGGCTGCAAGATCATCTCGGTCAGTCGGCCACAGGTTAATGTCAAGGAGACAAACTGCTTTAAAAATCCCTGTTGTAAATCATCAAAACGATTGTGAATGCATCTCCCAATAGCTTTGGTGAAAAGTGATCTCGACATCATAAATGCACTCTACTTACGTTTGGCTGTACGCCTGACAGCTTTACATTTTGAAAGTGCAGCTGGTCATCTTTCTCTGCGGCTGCAATAAACTGCGACAACTCCGATGGCACTTCAGGGTTGTCAGCCTTCAAATTTTCAAAGATAAGATGAACCGAGTCTAAGTTAGCAATGGCGAAAGGCAAGTCAGCGGAATGACCGTGCAGATGACATGACAATGTGGCTAGAGGGTTCAGCAGAGCGTTGAAAAACAGCATATGCAACACAAACTTAAAGCTTGTCAACTTTTTCAAGTAGGTTGGAAAAGCTGTGCTGTTTGTACTTCCCGTGTTTCTGTGACAGTGCTGTTTGTGTTGACCTTTACATTGGAAAGTCCCATGCAACTACACATTGCATGATTGTTTGTTATTTTAGTTGGTAGTGACATTAGCTACGATGTAAAAGTGCAAGTACATTGACTACACTGTTACTCACTTTTGTTCCTTTTTTATCTTGTACGTAGTTACAATGTAAGTTTCAATAGCTATCTTGTTTCAAGTTTCTGTTTCTGTTGCCATCCCTTCTGCTAATGAAATGATAGTTTCGGCAGGTGTTCTGCTAATGTGCTTTAGTTTCATGTATTGCACAGCATGACCACTCAAGTACAGATGGTTCATAATTGAATAAAGATATAATAGTATATTATATATAGTATCATCTCACCACTTTGCAGTGCAAGGGTGCATCATTATGAGATTTTTAGTTAGACTTCTACTGTACTTGGATGGGACATCCTGATTCCGCATCGCAGTTTGTGCGACACGTATCTGACTTTGTTTCGCCACATACAAAAATTGATTCGCAAACTGCGATGCGATACCGAATAAATTATGCCCTGAGGTTGTAATGGAGCCACCCTAGGATGAACTGATTTCCCGCTCAGGAGACACGCTTCACAATGTCTTACCCAATTCTCAACTTGCTTATCCATTCCTGGCCACCATACCGCCTCCCTACAACGCTGTTTCATTCGTACCATTCCTAAATGTCCTTCATGTGCTATCCCCAACACCTTCTCACGCAACTTCTGTGGTATGATCACTCGCTGACCTCTAGCCAAGCATTTCAGATCTTTGCCCCATAAGGATAACTCGGATCGAACACGATAATATGGTTGAAGACTCTCATCAGTCATTCTCAATGGCCATCCTTTCTGCACAAACTGAAAACCTCTTGTGTGATGTCATCTACAACAGATTCTTGTTCCAATTCCTCAAGAGAAACAACTGTGTCCGAAAAAACCCTCAATGTCTGAATCCACAGACTATCATCCTCAGCAGCAGCATCTTGCTCATCACTGAGACCACCAACAATTTGATGATTGACGCGTGACAGAAAATCAGCAACTTGATTTTGCTTACCAGGTCTATACTGTACTGAGAAATTATACCTATGCAATCTATCTGCCCATCTATGTAATCTAATAAGGCGTTGTCCAGAACCGGTTATTGAAAGAAGAGTTGCCAACGCCTGATGGTCCGTGCGTAAAACAAATCTTCGGCCATACAAATAGATGTGCCAACGCTGCGCTGCCCAAATACAGGCCAATGCCTCGCGTTCCGCCACTGAGTATTTCTTCTTTGTCTCTGTTAACGCTCTCGATGCAAACGCCACAGGTCGCTCCTGTCCGTCCTGATATTGTGAAAGAACAGCGCCTAACGCCGTTTCAGAAGCATCACAGGTTACATACGGAACTGCCATAGTTGAAAAATGTGCTAGAACCGGGGCTGACGTAACTGAGTCTTTTAATTGCCGGAATGCTAGTTGACACTCATTTGTTCACTTCCAAGGAACATCTTGTTTCAACAACCGTCTTAGAGGAGTAGTGATCTCTGCGTAATCTTGCACAAAACGAGGGTAGTAATTGCCCATTCCAAGAAACGAAGCCAACTCCGCAGATGAAGTTGGTGATGGGACCTCCTGTATAGCTTTCACGTTTGATCGTTGTGTCATTATTCCCTGTGCCGAGATGACATACCCCAGAAACTCCACTTGCCGCTTAGAAAATATGCACTTGTTTTCATTTAAGGTCAACTTGTGGTCGGTCAGTTTCTGTAACACCTGCTTTAGTCGATGATCGTGAGACTCTTGTGTAGCACCATGAACAACAATATCATCCATAAATACCGATGCTTCCTTGATTCCAGACACGATGGTTGCCATCATCTGTTGAAAAGCAAATGGTGCAGATGACAAACCAAATGGCGTTCGACGAAACCGATATACTTCATCGTGAGTCACAAAAGCTATAAGATTGCGACTGTTTTCCGTCTAAGGCACCTGTAGATATCCTTGCTTCAAGTCCAATTTAGTAAAGATGGCCAAACCATAGAACTCCGCAGCTATCTCTTCAACAGTAGGTAATGAATATTTCTGTGGAATAACAGCTTTATTTACTTGACGAAGATCACACATAAGCAAATCCCTCCAGATTTCTTTCTTACCACTACTAAATTTGACACCCAGGGAGACGAATCCACTTTCTCAATGATACCCTCTGATTCCAATCGCTTCAACTCTAGCGAAACCTAGTCACGCAACGCCAGAGGAATTTCGGCGTAAAGATTGCACCACTGGTTTAACATCTGTGTTGATCATGGGCTGATGAGAAAATTCCTTGACACATCCTAAGCCTGTAAAAGGACTACGCCATTCACTCTGCCATTTTGATACCACTTGCAGGATAGGCTCTTTTCTTTGAGTCAGATCGTCTTAAACTATTTGAAATTCCAATGCATCAAAAAGATCCACTCCAATAATGTTAGCTCCTAAGGATGTCACGTAGAAAGGAAATCCATCTAGTTTGTGCTTTCCACACTGGACTGGAATATGGATCTCTCCTATCACTTTAATAAGAGATCCTTCATAGCTAACAAGCTTCATTGATGATGGAGACACACAGGAGTCCCCCAGGGATTCACTGCACGTACGTTGGTTTAATACTGACACATTAGCGCTCAAGTCAACAATTAAACTGATAGTACTGTTCCCCAGTACGCAAACTAATTTCTTAAACTTTCCCGGTGACACGTCTTCAATCATGTTCAGTATCGTAAATTGTTGAGACTCTTGACTGCTAGTGTCATTCAACTTGTTTACCACACTTTGCCTGTCCAGGCTTCGAGATGTAAGAACTCTACAGCAACGAGCAAAGTGGTTAGCTTTACCGCATTTGCGACATTCCTTCCCAAACGCTGGACAGCTAGAAGCTCTTGACTGTTGATGTTGAAGACCACAGTTCCCACACGTTAATATTGAACTACTTCGTGTGCTACCCTTCCCTTGTGATTGAACTCTACAAACATGGCCTACGACGTTACCCTTTAGTGTGTCCTTAACATCAGTTTACCTGTCTAAACCATCGATCTTCTCCTCAAACTCCCTTCTAACTTTCATCTTCTTAGATTCGTGCAGCGTCTGCTCAATTTGAGAGGCCAGGTTCAAAGCCTTATCACACGACATGTCGTCCGACTCCATCAGCAGTCTCTCTCTAATCTTTGGGTGAATCGTCTTCTCAATAAGTTGATCACGGAGTAGTTCATCATGCAACTCACCACACCGGCAGGTTACCGCCAGCTCACGAAGCGCCGAAACGTACTCCCTAGCAGACTCACCTTGCCGCTGGTATCTTTGTCTAAACTTGTATCTCTCTACCATAACATTCTTACTTTTCCAAAGAACTGCGTCAGTCTCTCTCTCGCTTCCTTGTACGTCTCGCTTCCTTGTACGTCTCGCTGGTGCCAAGTGTACCGAAAATGCGCTGTCCTTCCATTCCAATGCAGTGAAGTAGCAACGCCCTTTTTCGCTCATCCCTGACCTCCGCAGCATTCAGTCCCGAAGCAGTCAAATATGTGTCAAATGCGGTCAGCCATGCTCTCCAATCAGTCGATGGCTCACCTGGACAGCTTGTGAAGGGAGGAGGAGGGTAGCCTCGGCCTCCCAGACCCGTGTAGCGCCGATTCAAAATCGTCCTCCACGGGTCTGGGATGGTACCGCCTCTTCTCAATATATTGCGGTTGGTCCTAGGACCAGCATTAGTGTTCAGTTTCATAAATGCATACCTTTCCAATTACGGCCGTAATACAAGAACGACGAAGACATGTCGCGCTAGAACATCGTGTCGCATCCTGCTGCACGGGTACCTTTGTGTTTACAGTAGCTACGGTTTTATCATTTGTGTGTTAATAGGGAACGCGAACGGGACGTTAGGAAGCACTTTCTTTTACTACTGGAGCCGCAGACGCGATCGGCATGTGTCTGATCGCCGTGAATCCGCTGCGAGTAGCTGCTAGTCGCGCGTGGAGCTTCGAATTCGCGATGAAAATTCGCGATGCGCGCATCCGCTGTGACTCGATCGTCCGGATTCGATGCGACTTGCCGCGAAATCGTGACAAAACTTCGCCGTGAATTCTCCGCAAGACTCTGTGTAGTAGACGTGATCATGAAGTCGTTGAGAATGCAGCTGGCTGGCTAGTGTAGATGTCGGAGCATCAGTTCGAACAAACGGCTCTACTAGGTGTCGTTACTGCCGTTGACAGGCGCAGAATACAAACCACGACGTGTAGGGACGTGAGTTTGCGTGAAGAGTGCACTACAAGTCGTCGTTTGTGTACAGTGTAGTCTTTAGCAGACAGCAGATATGCATGAGATGTCTTCGTTGATTACAGCTGTAATTGGAAAGGTATGCAGTATGAAACTGAACACTAATGCTGGTCCTAGGACCAACAGCAATATATTGAGAAGAGGCGGTACCATCCCAGACCCTTGACGATTTTGTATCGGCGCTACACGGGTCTGGGAGGCCGAGGCTAGGAGGTGCACGCCTGAAGTCGTTGCCATCCCGTCCTCGTCTCCAAAATGTGGTGTTCGTGTAACCAAGTTATCTATATTTTACTACTATAACATATACGCTCTTTAGACTAACTTAACATTCACCGGAATGACACATTCGGAATTCAGTCAAACCAACAGAACCCCCGGATGCAGGAAACCATACACAACACTATCCAGACAAAATAGCTACAGTGTTAGACACTGAATTTATCAAGTAGAAAGAAACATTCAGTTAGCGTTACATTTTTAACGTCTAACAGCACAGGAACAACTTCCTCATCTGAAAGCTTCCGGGAATTCGCATGCAACCAGTCACGTGACTTCGAAATTCAGCATGTTTCCGCTTTCTCTTTTGTTGTGCCTCTGTGCTGCAAAAGCGGTAGTGGAAGGTTCAGCATGCACTAAACATGGCGATTCTTCTTGTATCTGCACCGAAGAGGGAACTGGAATTGTCGATTTGACTCTACTAGCAAATACTAACACCAGTGGCGCTCCACGGTAAGTCCATGCTTCAGTGAGTGGTTGTGCAACGAGTTTTGAAAGGCACTATTAGGTTTAAAGATCGTGTATCTTCCTCTACAACGTACTACTACAATCCTTGTTTTTCCTTTACCGAGTTGGCTGAAAAGGGGGACAAAGTTTGTACTCCAAAGTATGACGTTGCCGTAAGTGTCTTTGTAGTTTTTTGTGTTCTGATATAAGCGAAAACTTAATATTCAAGAATGTATTTGTTAATTAAATAGGTAATTTAATTAATTATTTAGTGGGGTAAGTTTCTGAGTTACTGAGTATGATGAAAATTGGGTGGTGATTCAGTGTACATCATTCGAAAGCTTGTGGTCTTCTTTAGCAAACTGCACGTCTAGTTGTTAGCATGTGTTAGGCAGTAAACATTAGGAGGAAGTATTTATAGGAAATATTGAGATAGAGGGTGTATTCAAGTCAATTACAGTTAATACGCCTTTATTTGTTGCATGTCTGTTTTTCATCACTCGCCTGTATCCAAATGACAGGCTGCACTGATTTCATCGTTATGCCATCTTGTAATGCACATGTGCGACACAACGAGAGCAGATGGATTGTACGTTCCGTATCTACTTTTTACAGGATGTCTGCTCTCCTAACTACATGGTATATTATAAATCAAGATTTGTTGCCATGGAGGATTATTTCTGTGGATCCCCAAATCAGACCTCTAGTCTACAGTCTAAAGGTACCACTATAGGCTAATGCTGATCTGTTGTATTCCTTGAATAATGGTGTCTGCTGACATCCGGTGTACATAAATGGATAATGATAATGACCCATCCGCCCGAGTTGGTTTGAGAGAGCCTGGATGATGAGAAACAAACAAGCAACAGATAGGCGGCCTTAGCATTAGCACATCTTTTTGGGTTTTATAGTCAGACTAGCTCAATAATTGTAAAGTTTGTCTTAACTAATAATGCAAAACCGTGTCAGTATTTGATAGGAAAGTAGAATGCATGTCATTGAAATTGTAGATGAGACTCTATAGTGCACCAAATTTTCTCACTATTGCTATTTACCAGTCTGACTGTTGAAGTGAGTCACTTTGAATTGCACCTTGTTTATACTGGCATGTTTGGCTATGTTGGGACCATATCGGCTTGGTGAATATCAATGAGCAGCTGCTAACTATGATCATAGTAAGGGTGTCTGCATGAAAGGTATGTAAAGCATTGAATTGCAATTCCAACTGTGTTTTCAGTCAACGCATTACACATCTGTCATAGTTGTAGAATGTGATCTTGAGTTAATAAGGTAGTAAATTACGAAATTAATTTCTAAAAAAATTTTAGTAAAGAGAAACTAAACAGACAAAATGTGGCGGTGTTGTATGTTAGAGATTTCAGTATAACTGAGATGTTAATCACCTTAAGTAACAAATAAAATAAATATTTTGCATTGCCATAGGTTTGCCAGATACAAGATAACGTCGCATATCTTGCAGGAAAGGAGAGCTCAGCTGTATTTTCTGGTAGCGCAAAGGTAATTGTATACTTGTATGAATTTTGGTCTTTGTTTCTGATTCAGTGTTTAAGTATCTGGTCTAATCACTCACATGCTGAATACTGTGAAATTGGTTTTATTAATAAATATTATGAAGGACTTTTTGTGCAGTCACAACTGTAATAACAATTTGTTTGAAAAGTGTCGGTGCAAATATCATTGAATTTGCGTTAGTTATCAGAACTTTTGAACTCGGAGTAGGGAATGCTGACAGGCGTGTGCTAGTTGAAGAACATTAGCATTCCTACAGGCACAAATCTAGCAGAATACAGGGCTCCACATACGTTGAAAGAGTTTTGTCGCAAGTGACGACCAAGTAGAAATAATTGATCGACAGTCAGTGTACAGCCTTGGAGTCCAGACCAAGGCACATTAAAATGCCTTGAAGTTCCAGACTTAGCTGCGCACAACAGCACCTACTGTTAGAAGTTCTATAATCCTAAGCTTTTGACGTGGTAGTACTAGGCGTAGATGTTAAAGATGCATTCAAGCATCGCATCATCGAGATACCACAGGAAAACTCTTGGCCCTGGGGTTGATGAGCTGACCGGGAAAGAACGAGACGGTAACGAAAAAGCAACACAACAAGGCGGCTGCATTTTAGAGCGTTATGCCTTTTATTGCTTGGGTAATTGGTTAATTGAGAGTTCAAGGTCACACAGTAACTGAGTTGTGTGAGTGTAATCATCTGGATTGACTGCAAATACACCGCAGAAGCTGCAGGATGTGCTTCACCGCAGTAAGAAAAATTAGTACTCGTTGCCTGAACAGCTTTACCACCACATACTCGCATTCAAAGAAGCGGTTGATAGCAGCAACTGAATGCCAAAGCCAAACAGCAACCAAATGAGGTTGCCTTGGGTGATATGAGCAACCACTACTCGCCTGCCACACAAAATAATAGCATTGGCAACCAAATTGGTCGCACTGTGGAGCCCTGGACAGTACTGGAAAGTTGGATCTGGGGGATTACTCGAGCCCTGGGGTAATAATCGAACGAGTATCGTACTTTATTGACCTTGTAAGTTGGTTAGCGACAACTTTGAATAGCATTGCATTAATCTCATTTCAGGCTAGTGTGAGTTTGTCGTGTTAGGTTCGGGTGTGACACTTTGTAGAACTAAGACATTTGCTGTGCTCAAAGCTAAACGTGTAAAATGAAGTTCCTCGTACTCATAGCAAATGGCAATACATGAAAGTGTCATATCGGAATGAGACATGAAATGGTTATGAGATTCTGAAAGAAGGGTACGTTGAACTTATGTTTGTTGTTTAGACTGGAGATCTGAACATTGCCTACTCTGCAACAACAAGCGGCACAACACGGTAATAAACAATTTTTGGTGAATTAAAGCACAGTGTTTGTACTATTAAGAGTCGATTAATTAGTTTATGTTCTCGTTGCATGTGTCTTTGCACAGTTATGTTCCTTCTTTGTGTGCGACGATGAGCATGACTGTCACAACTTGTGTGTTTGGAGGTGACTGTAGGTGATCTTACTACCAAGATCTATGTATGTTAGTGCAATAACAAACAGACTGGCAAATATTTTTACTCAATGTCGATGCACTAGCAGTAAAGTATTGCACAGTATCTGTTTTCAAGCATGCGCATGGTTAGCAATAATGTTGACATTGCTGTATGGTGCATGACAAGTTTTCAGATGGAGTTTTATTGCTGCTTACCATCAAACAAAATAAGGATTGAATGAAAAGATGTGTGTGTGTGTGTGTGTGTGTGTGTGTGTGTGTGTGTGTGTGTGTGTGTGCATGCATGTGTGTGTGTGTGTGTGTGTGTGTGTGTGTGTGTGCGTGTGTGTGTGCATGCGTGTGTGTGTGTGTGTGTATGTGTGTGTGTGTGTGTGTGTGTGTGTGTGTGTGTGTGTGTGTGTGTGTGTGTGTGTGTGTGTGTGTGTGTGTGTGTGTGTGTGTGTGTGAACACAAAGTGCCTGCTTCTATACATTTACAGAATGGATGTATGAAGAAACAAATAAAACAACTGGTTTGTTTACGAAACTACATGTATGATAGACACTTTGTCGTCTTCATGCAAGCTGTATATGATATGTTCACTTATAATGATGTACATTGTCATGTGGTTTGTTTTCAATACTGTATTTTTCAATAGGATATCAGTAGTGCATTTGGTGTGTAACAAAAACCTATCCTTGAGCGAGTCGGCATTGGAATATGTGAATCAAAAACAAGTGTCTGCTACCACCACCACCTACGTACGTGCAATGTGCAATAAGGACAATGTTGTTGTGGCTGTAGAGAAGGTGTCTTGTAGAATTTTGTTCTCACAAGTCGCTGTTGCTGTCCTAATCTCTGTCAACATGCGCCGTCATCGAGTAGATTGAGTGTTGGGTCCATCCTTCTGATCGTGTACGACAACCTGATGAATATTATACATTCACCACATTCATGTCGATTGCTTTTATTTCAGTTTCTTCTCTCTCATATTTGTCTACATTATTGGTGGTCTTCTATACCTTAAGTTTGTTCGTGGAGCATCAGGCATTGAGTTAATACCCAACTACTCATTCTGGAGGTTGCTACCCAGTTTAATCAAAGTGAGTGGCAACTTATTTTATTGTATTCAGCACTCGATGTTATAGATGTATCTTTATGTTGTAGGAAGGAGTCATATTTCTAATTGGCAAGTGTAGAGGTCAAGACACCAGTTCGTCACAATATGACAAGATTTAGAGGTATGAGAAATCGCATTGTGAAGGAAAGTCACTAGCAATTGAGGCCTGAATTTCAGTATGGCCACAAGAAAACATGTGCTGTTTTCCAGGAGTGTGGCATATCGATTGTATTTATCAAGCCCACGTGTGCAATAGGCACGCCAACAGTAACCGTTGTGAAAATGATCACATTGTAGTGACTGACCTCGATGCTACTGGCTGTATCCGTAGTGCTGCCAGAAGTGTGGCTTGGTGACTCGTGTGTCATCATGTCATGGTCCAAATTACGATCCAGAATTTGAATACAAATTTATGTATTGGCCTAGTTTGTTTCGTGGGTGTTCCGAGTGTTCTGAATGTAAATATAGTCTGAAAGATGTTTTCCTGTGATCTACATATCCTCACCCTAGAATGATGAAACTTAGTCAGTGGCAGTTGGGATAATTGGAAGCTTATACAACTTAAAATACTCTTGACTAATACCTCGTTCACACTAGTGTTTGTAACCATGCCAGCACATTACGGCACGGTTTGGTTCAGTTTCACTTCCGTAGTGTGAATGCCGGCCTAACCGAACTGTGCTGAGCTGGCTCACCTCAAGTCCCGTGCCTCAAGAGTACTGTTTGGTTTGTTAGTGTGAATGGGTTATAAGGTGTTCATGGCTATGTAATGAACCTGTTGCTAGTGACTTTCGTGTGGTGTGGTGTGTGTGTGTGTGTGTGTGTGTGTGTGTGTGTGTGTGTGTGTGTGTTTGTGTGTGTGTGTGTGTGCAACTTATTTGCGATTTCTTAATATTTTCATGGTTCAGGGTGATGACATATGACAGTGATATCAAATTGCTACGTACATGCAGTGCTACCTTCACGTTTGCTCTGGTGTTGTTGGTCTATGCAGTTTGAGATTTAGCTGTTCATTTTGAGATAAATCACAGTGCTGTAGTTTATGATTCGATCAATGTGCTTTCTAGTTGTTTAGTGATTTGCAAAATTATTTTCATGAGTCGTATCACTTCTTCCCTCCTATCTACTTCTATCGCATCCAGCATGTCACGCTGACTATGAAATCTCAATAGATGTAATGTGTCTGAAACGTGTGGCACCAAGTCACAAGATGACGATGCACCATCATGTTCATTGATTCGCTTGTGCATATTTTGATGTCCGGTTACTGTTGTGCCCTTTGTGTCAGTCAATTGCTTGCTAGTGTTAATGTCTAATGACCTGAGAGCATCAACACGATGGAGTACATCTTTGTAGAGTCTCTGTAGCTCAGTATTTGTTGAACATCAAGATGCCAGTATTCCACTGCAACCACAAAGTCGACGGCGAGAGTCAATATTATCATGACAGCTGGACATGATGGTCCACACATTAATATTAGTTTCAGTGCCAAATAAATTTTAAATATAGATGGTTAATATCAATGTTAATTATTTAATTAATTAACCTTGCCATTCCTCTCCATTCCAGTGACGGATCCAGGATTTTGAAAAGGGGCGTTCCATCAAGCAGGGACTATCTTCCTACAAACTGGCAACTTTAATTAATTAATTAGTTTATTAAATTAATGTACACGTTTAGAAACGCAATATCGGGTTTTATAGTTATGATGTATACGGACGTCATACAAGAACTGCACAATCTGAGATTATAGATGTATTATACACACACTTCAATCATTGTCTCCTAAAACAAAGGAAGTTTCATTCTTCTTGGATGTAATTTTCCAAATTCTTCAACTAGTTTACTTAGTTAATTGCGATTGAGACTTCTGAATTTTCTCACACTTCGATCCGTTGATTTTCATAAGTGCAAGTCCACTCAGACGATCAGCAGACATTGTGGATCTGCGGTAGGTTTTGAGGAGCTTCAACTGACTAAAGCTTCTCTCACTTTCACAAGAAGTCACAGGTATAGTTAATGCCAGGTGCAATAGAACTTGTATATTTGGAGAAGTCCATTGATCACATGCCTGTGAAGCATCTACAAGCTTTGTAGGCACTGCTGAACTAACGATATCGTTCTTCCATTTTCGGACCCACGTGCGGTATCGAGTCGGGAACATTGCTGAATGCAGTAAGTCATCCTCGTAAATCTACAGCTTTGGCAAGGTCTTCAGGAATCTCGCCGTCAGTACTGGGACACTGGCTTGGAACAAGATGCAACAACCCCGTACGATAAGATGGATTGTCGGTAAACCTGTCTTGCAACTCAGTAATGACATCCGACACAAACGCGTTGTAAAGTGTTTTTCGATAGTAATCCTCTGCAGTTGTCGCAGGAACTTTTCTGCGATGCCGCTGACGTTGATTTATCCTTGGCTTTCTTAGATCAAAGTCTTCTCCGTGAAGGTTTACTCCCAGTTTACTAGTCTCTTCGAATATCCGTCGAAACTCTCTCACAGAATCACTCTTCGTGTCCTTTAGAATTGAAAGCACAGTATCGACTTCCTGTAAGCAAACAGGACATCTACACTCTGCATGTGTAGCTTGACTGTCAGTCCTCTGAGGCATGAAAAAACGTGTAGTAGGATTTTAAAGCAGAGTAGAAAGGAAGAAGACTTCAATTGATATAGAAAGCCATTAGCTTTAGCAACCGTTTCCTTATCCCAGCTCCAATCTGCTGCACCCAGACACTCAAACTGTCTTGGAGAAATAATGGCTTGAAAAACCATGTGCATGATAGGGAGGAGCTCCAGGAAAACCACATGAGTATCAATGCGCTGAATCCAACGGGTTCTGCACGCATCTTTCAATTTTTTGCCTTACATTTGCGGACCGCACACCAATCATGTTCGAACCGCCATCGTAGCACTGACCTCGCAGGTCAGAAGGAGACAGGCCCCAAGATTCCAGACACTGCAGTATGATATTAGCCCATACTTTTCCCGTGATTCTCTGTACTTCCACATAGCTAATGAACGTTTCATTGACATCATTGTTCAGAACATATATAACGTATACATACTGAGCATTGCTCTTTGTTCGAAACGTCTGTTACTTCGTCAGCAAGGATTGAGAAAAACTGTTACCGAGACTGTACCAAAACCGTGCGCGACTACCTAGATGTACTACCCTAACGAGTTGAGAATCAGAAGTTGACGACAGCTGAGGGGGGTTCAATGGAACCCATTGAACCTCCCCTGGATACGCCTAGGCTATACCCTAACAGCGCTATTCAAATGGCATTACTACAATACCTATACTAATAAATAAAATTGCCTTTGACACGAGATCTAGTTTTGAATCTCTCAACTCCAGACTTGCGGATCAACTTTAACAGGGGCGGAGCCCACACGCGCCCTAGTGTATAGCAAACACGTGTCAGAGCATGCATGTTACAGTACGTACGAAGGATTCGGGGGAGCCGAGGGGGGAGAGTAAGGAACCGCTTCGTAGGAGTCCGAGGTCTTTAGCAACACTATACCTTTATCTACAGTACGATGAAGTGCTCTATGCAAAGCAGTGGCGTATGCAGGGTTACTCACAGGGGTGTTGCTGAAGAACTTTGTGGGTCAATTCTTGACGACATCCAGGCGCGGATCTACCATAAGGCCCGAGGTGCCCGGGCACCAAGGTCCCTAGGGGGTGTGTCACCCATTTCCCGGACGTTCTTCCCGGATGTTTGGCGGCGATGTCTAAGCGGCAGTCAAGTTTAGAGCTCTTCGGGTTTAAAGTACCTCGGTTGGAGGTTCAAAACACAAGTAACGACACTTTACCAGATACTGAAGTTGAAGGCCCGACAAGGAGAACTGCAGCACCATCGCATGCTCCTCTGGATGGTCTGGATGCAGTCGATCCGCCATATGATCTTGGGCTTATAGGATATACAAATGGGCGGAAACTCAGTGCTTCTGACAGGTACTTGGGTACGAGTATATACCTGCTAAGAAAGTGTGAAACTTCGCAGCTCTACTAGTAGATATCAGTGGATTGCATGCATCGATATTCGGTAGCCTATACTACCCTAATATCAACGTACTTCTGAAGTTAATGTGCACCATACCTGTCACAACATGCAGTTGTGAGAGAAGTATCAGTGGTCTCCGCCGCCTAAAGACTTACCTACGGTCAACCATTGGCCAACTCCGCCTTAATGGTCTCGCACTCATGCATTTTCATTATGGTTTAGACATTGACTATGAAGCTATCATTAATGACTTTGCTAGGAAGCATCCTCGTAGAATGGAACTTACAAACCTTATTGATGAAGCATTTTCACAGGATGGCTCTTGCTGATAGTATTCGTTGTCATGAAGTCGTATTGTTCTTCTTTAAATTTAATATTAGCAACAATATCAAGTTCAAATTTCTCATTAATATTAAATTGGGGAGGTTCAAATATCTAATTAATATTAACTTGGGCACTAAACGAAATTGAATGCTGGATCCGCGCCTGACATCATCAATTATTTTAATGATATATATTAATTAATAGAGTTATTTAATTAACTTGTAATGATTTAAAACAGTGCATTGTAGCAGATTAATATTGATGGTGTGTTTGGAATTGTGTGTAAACAATTAGCTTCCCTCTTAACGCGCGCAGGCTAGTGGGGCGGAACCCCAATTCGTTTGACCTTTGTTTGAATCAGCAACGGTTACTAGTGGAAACTGCTGAATTTTCTCTGCTGACAAGCTCACTCTGTTGGCATCTATAGCTCTCCGGTACTGTCTAGTCTTCCAAGCGTAAGAATTTGAACTCCTGAGTGTCTTGCAGCACAACTGCACAGGCTTGATGCACCGGATGTAGCAGACGATCACGTCATCCATGTTCGAGCTTTGCGGTGAGCGCATTTTCCCAACTCGCACAGGAACAGTCCGTGCTTCCCTTCAAGGTCCCTAAATTGTTACTTGGCTCTGAATAGGACGTGTGCAGGTGTTTCTATCTCAGTTTGATATCTACGTTTGCCTGACCTTGCACCGTCACGAAGTGCAGCACGTCATCATTGGTACAACCAGCTGTACCGAATGCAGGAACTTTGTTTATTATCAGAGCAGCTAGAACCTTCACCCCTGCTTCTCCTAGGTAAAGTTGAATTAGATAACGTCAAGTCCTTGTCTACGCGCGCTACGCAGCGATCGACTTTCTAGCTGAGAACTCGCGTTCGGAATGTGATGGTGTCCGAGGACCGCGGCCGCGCTCTAGCTACTTTTAGCGAATGTGATTTTCCCTATTAGCTTGCCCCTATAACTTCTATCTAGAGGAGCAACTCACTGCAAGGTCACACTATACAGTGGCTCACGAGTTGAGATGATAGATAACAATGAGCGTATACACTGCATTCCAATTGTCCGTCGTCTGTCTACTGACACATTACTGTAACCCTAGCGCATGAGCGCCATGACGAGAGCGGAACGAGACTGGATGCCACTCACTCTGTATCTACTGTACGGCTCGGCTCTGCTCTGTGTCTGCTCTGTACGCGTTATGGCCTCACTATCCAGACAAAATAGCTACAGTGTCGGACACTGAATTTATCAAGTAGAAGGGAACATTCAGTTAACGTTTACATTTTTAAGTTCTAACAGCACAGGAACAAATTCCTTATCTGGAAGCTTCCGGGAATTCGCATTCAACCAGTCACGTGACTTCAAGTAATTCCAGCATGTTTCCGCTTTCTCTCTTGTTGTGTCTCTGTGCTGCGAAAGCGGTAGTGGAAGGTTCAGCATGCACTAAACGTGGAATTTCTTCTTGTGTCTGCACCGAAGAGGAAACCGGAATTGTCAATTTGACTGTACTCGCAAATATTAATTCCACAGGCGCTCCACGGTAAGTCCATGCTTCAGTGAGTGGTTGTGCAACGAGTTTGAACGGCACCATTAGGTTTAAAGATGTTGTATCTGCCTCCACAACGTACTACTACAATCCTTGTTTTTCCTTTACCGAGTTGGCTACACAAGGGAAAGAAGTTTGTACTCCAAACTATGACGTTGCCGTAAGTGTCTTTGTAGTTTTTTTTGTGTTCTGAAATAAGCGAAAACTTAATATTCGAGAATATATTTGTTAATTAAATAGGTAATGTAATTAATTATTCAATGGGGTAAGTTTGTGAGTTACTGAGCATGATGAAAATTGGGTGGTGAGTCAGTGTACATCATTCGAAAGCTTGTGGTCTTCTTTAGCCCTACAGTTTACAGGTAGTACTATAGGCTAATGCTGATCTGTTGTGTTCCTTGAATAACTGTGTCCGCTGACTTCCGGTGTACATAAATGGATAATGATAATGACCCCTTCAGTTTGAGAGAGCCTGGGTGATGAGAAACAAACAAGCAACAAATAGGGGGCCTTAGCATTAGCATACCTTTTGGGTTTATAGTTAGACTAGCTTAAGAATTATGAAGTTTGTCTTAATTAATAATGCAAAACCGTGTCAGCATTTGATAGGAAAGTAGAATGCATGTCATTGAAATTATAGATGAGACTCTATAGTGCACCAAACTTTCTCACTATTGTTATTTACTGGTCTGACTGTTGAAAGTGAGTCACTTTTAATTGCATCTTGTGTATACTGGCATGTTTGGCCATGTTGGGATCGTCTTGGCTTGGTGAATATCAATGAGCAGCTGCTAACTATGATCATAATAAGGGTGTCTGCATGAAAAAAGTATGTAAAGCATTGAATCGCAATTCCAACTGTGTTTTTAGTCAACGCATTGCACATCTTGTCATAGTTGTAGAATGTCATGAGTTAAGTAGGTAGTATATTACAAAGTAACTTTGTAAAATTTTTAGTAATGAGAAACTAAACAGACGAAATTTGGCGGTGTTGTATGTTAGAGATTTCAGTATAACTTAAGTGTTAATCGCCTTAAGTAACAAATAAAATAAATATTTTGCATTGCCGTAGGTTTGCCAGATACAAGATAAGGTCGCATATCTTGCAGGAACGGAGAGCTCCGCTGTATTTTCTGGTAGTGCAAAGGTAATTGTATATACTTGTATGAATTTGGTTTTTGTTCCTGATTCGGTGTTTACATATCTGGTCTAATCACTCGCATGCTGAATACTGTGAAATTGCTTTTATTAATAAATATTATGAAGGACTTTTTGTGCAGTCACAACTGTAATAACAATTTCTTTGTAAAGTGTCGGTGCAAATATCATTGAATTTGCTCTAGTTATCAGAACTTTTGAACTCGGAGTAGGGAATGCCGACAGGCGTGTGCTAGTTGAAGAACATTAGCATTCCTACAGGCACAAATCTAGCAGAATACAGGGCTTCACATACGTAGAAAGAGTTTTGTCGCAAGTGATGACCAAGTAAAATAATTGATCGACAGTCAGTGTACAGCCTTGGAGTCCAGACCAAGGCACATTAAGTTAAAATGCCTTGAAATTCTAAACTTAGCTGTGCACAACTGCACCTATTGTTAGAAGTTCTATAATCCTACGCTTTTGACGTGGTAGTACTAGGCGTAGATGTTAAAGATGCATTCAAGCACATCATCATCATCAATATACCACAGGAAAACATCTTGGTGCTAGGGTTGACGAGCTGACCAGGAACGAACGAGACGGTAATGAAAAAGCAACACAACAAGGCGGCTGCAATTCAGAGCGTTACGCCTTTTAGTGCTTGGGTAATTGGTTAATTGGGACTTCAAGTTCACACAGTAACTGAGTTGTGTGAGTGTAATCACCTGGATTGACTGCAAATACAACGCAGAAGCTGCAGGATGTGCTCCACTGCAGTAAGAAATTAGTACTCGTTGCCTGAGCAGCTTTACCACCACATACTCGCATTCAAAGAAACAGTTGATAGCAGCAATTGAAAGCCAAAGCCAAACAGCAACCAAAGAAGGTTGCCTTGGCTGATATGAGCATCCAGTACTCGCCTGCCACACAAAATAATAGCATTGGCAACCAAATTGGTCGCATTGTGGAGCCCTGGACAGTACTGCGAAGTTGGATCTGGCGGATTACTCGAGCCCTGGAGTAATAATCGAATGAGTATGGTATTTTATTGAACTTGTAAGTTGCTGAGCGACAACTTTGAATAGCATTGCATTAATCTCATTTCAAGCTAGTGTGAGTTTGTCGTGTTTGGTTCGGGTGTTACACTTTGTAGAACTAAGACATTTGCTGTGCTCAAAGCTAAACGGCTAAAATGAAGTCCCTTGTACTCCTAGCAAATGACGATACATAAAAGTGTCATATCGGAACGAGACATGACATGGTTACAAGATTTTGAAGGAAATGTACGTTTCACTAATGTTTGTTGTTTAGACTGGAGATCTGAACATTACCTACTCTACAAGAACAAGCGGCACAACGCGGTAATAAACAATTTTTGGTGAATTAAAGTACAGTGTATGTACTATTAAGAGTCGATTAATTAGTTTGTGTTCTCGTTGCATGTGTCTTTGCACAGTTATGTTCCTTCTTTGTGTGCGACGATGAGCATGACTGTCACAACTTGTGTGTTCGGAGGTGACTGTAGGCAATCTTGCTACTAAGATCTATGTATGTTAGTGCAATAACAAACAGACTGGCAAATATTTTTACTCAATGTCAACGCACTAGCAGTGAAGTATTGCACAATATCTGATTTCAAGCATGCGCATGGTTAGCAATAATTTTGATATCGCTGTGTGGTGCATGACAAGGTTTCAGGTGGAGTTTTGTTGCTGCTTACCATAAAACAAAACAAGGGTTGAATGAAAAGATGTGCGTGTGTGTGTGTGTGTGTGTGTGTGTGTGTGTGTGTGTGTGTGTGTGTGTGTGTGTCTGTGTGTGTGTCTGTGTGTGTGTGTGTGTGTGTGTGTGTGTGTGTGTGTGTGTGTGTCTGTGTTTGTGTGAGTGGGTGGATGTGTGTGTGTGTGTGTGTGTGTGTGTGTGTGTGTGTGTGTGTGTGTGTGTGTGTGTGTGTGTGTGTGTGTGTGTGTGTGTGTGTGTGTGTGTGTGTGTGTGTGTGTGTGTGTGTGTGTGTGTGTGTGTGTGTGTGTGTGTGTGTGTGTGTGATCTTGTCTTGTCTTGATCAATGAAGCACACTTAACACAAAGTGCCTGCTTCTATACATTTACAGAATAGGTGTATGAAGAAACAAATAAAACAACTGGTTTGTTTACGAAACTACATGTATGATAGACACTTTGTCGTCTTCATGCAAGCTGTATATGATATGTTCACTTATAATGATGTACATTGTCATGTGGTTTGTTTCAATACTGTATTTTTCAATAGGATATCAGTAGTTCATTTGATGTGTGACAAAGACCTATCCTTGAGCCAGTCAACGTTTAGATATGTGAATCAAAATCTAGCGTCTGCTACCACCACCTACGTACGTGCAATGTGCAATAGGGACATTGTTGTTGTGGCTGTAGAGAAGCTGTCTGGTAGTATTTTGTTCTCAAAAGCCGCTGTTGCTGTCCTAATCTCTGTCAATATGCGCCGTCATCGAGTAGTGGTGGTGGACTGAGTATCGGGTCCATCCTTCTGATCGTGTACGACAACCTGTTGAATACTATACATTCACCGCATTCATTTCGATTGCTTTGTTTCAGTTTCTTCTCTCTCATATTCGTCTACATCATCGGTGGGAGTAATGCGTGAACCTCCGTCAAGCTTCGCTTCAAATGAAAGCTACGAAGCAATCAATACTCATTTGGGAGTAGTTTCTCAGTACCTGTAGGAGAGTTGAATTTTCTAGTTACTGTAGAGTTGTACTATTTCTACCCAAAGTCGATTTTCCTCACTCGTAACTTGTTACTGCACTCTAGCTACTCTAGAAGATTTGGTCAGACTTCTAATATGAACATATCATTCGAAAGCACGTGACTAGGTGGAGTCAGATCTCTGGACAAATTAACTCTATTGATCCTGGGTTAGTAGATACAGCATGCTTCCGGAAAGAGACTCCTCCCATCATTACCGACAAAGAATACCGCCAGTAAATGACACCCATGAGACTAATTGTATTAATCATTGTTGTCATTCTCGTCGTCTCCTAGCACAATCTCTTGAATGTCTGAAGAGTTCTCCGCACCTACTAACCTCTCTACCGCTTGTTCTACCACGCCGTCTGACGTTCTGTAATGGTTTTTCACTTACTGGATGACGTGGTCGACACACTTCTTCCATTTTGGCGCCGTCACATTTTCAACGCCTTCTCTGGCCATTTCGAATGACAGAAAACTGTTGAACAGGTCTGACCCTGACGTACTAAAGTAGATAGCTACCTACTAGGCAGTAAGGGCTGGGTAGCAACCATTGCTCTAACTGCTCATTTATCGATTGTTAGTATTACAATCCAGGATGATAGCAATATTGTTGTTTCCGCCCTTTATGTCTTATCTGGTAACCACATTTCCCACGTGCTCTCCATTTTTTGAACGGACTTTAATTTATCTTGGTGTTTTGAGTATACAGAAGACAAATACGAAAATCAAACTCCTTGTATACAGTAGCTAAAACACTGACCTTTCACTGGAAGCAGCCATTCTGTCTTCAGAATGTATCGTTCTTCCACTGTCTCTTCTTTGCTTTGGATGTGATGAAAAACGACTCTCTTCACGTCGTTGGTGCGTAGTTTGTACTTGCTGTACAAGCTGCTGTTGCTGCTATTGCGGCATCGATCTGCAGCGCACAAACTGTTCCTGCGGTTGCGGTTGCGGTTGCTGCTGCTGCTGCTGCTGCTGCTGCTGCTGCATGTACATGTACTGCTGCTGCTTCTGTGGCATCTACTGCTGCTGCTGCTGCGGCGGCGGCATGTATTGCTGTTGCGGCATGTACTGCTGCTGCTGCGTGTACTGCTGCTGTTGCCGTGGCCCGAATTGATCACACGAACGACTCAGCGATCGCGACCCCTGACGATATGGTTGCCGATAATTATTAGGATATCGATGTCGCTGTTCTAGGGCAGACTGATGTTGTGGCAGGAAAGTTGTCGCTGGTGCTCTTGTTCTCGTGACTGCCGTACAAACAACCATCAATGTTATTGTAATTGCTTAATTAATTAAAGAATCATGCATGCATTCCTATATATATAATATAGTTATCTGTTTTATTCACCTTATAATTGCATACAATAAAAATTAATTATATAGTTATTCAATCCGTTCTCTTAACATGATTGTTACTCGTATCAAGCAAATCAAAATCATGCAGACAATTTCTTACACTCATAGACGGACCTTTATAATATATATATGTATAGGGGACAAGCGCATGCAGGCGCGGACCCGGCACCAAGGTGGGGTACTCCCCGAGACAGCCTAGAGTACAGTTGAAAGTCTGTGTTGGTGTATGCTCACGGGAAATTTTGGAGCGGATCGCAAGTTGAGGGACGGGACATGAAAGGACATCGGAGTATGAGGGTACTATCTGCATGCATACAAAAATAAAAGTTGTGTTTAATTAAAGTTGGGTGAAGCCTCTCTCTCTCTCTGCATGTCCCTCTATAGCTCTGCAGCCGCCACCGATAGTTGTGCCTCTCAATCAAACATTTTGACGAACTATGCAATAATTTCCTAATAAATTAGGGAGCCTTGACAACTATATAGAGCAGCAGGTGAGAGAACATAAAAATATATTGGAGAACAATGTGCAAATATATTCAAGTACTAGAATATTAACATGATAGAAGGAAGGCCTCTAACTATAGGCGCATGAATGCAGGAGAGATTCCTCGTGGGCTCCGCGAAACGTCCTTCGAGCTTCCCACAACACCTCGACTCGTTATTTAGGTACGCAAGATAATCGAAATAGTGTACAGTACGGCTTTCCGTATAAACGTGCTTATTGGTGGCCTGACCTTCGGCGTACGCAGCAAGAAAGCATGAATGGGGAGCCACCTACCACTTCCGTCACACTGACCGCTCTATACATCAGAATTGTACTATACTTATAGCATGTACCTACGTTGTGTAATTTATCAATAACAGTGGATTGTTAGCGGAACCCCTTTAGCAAAATCCTGATTGCAAGAGAGGTATAATGCCGTACTGAAAAGCTGTCCTTATTAAGTTATAATTAATTAATAGTCTCTTCAACATCTAGTCTCACTCATCAATATTCTTTACAAACACCTGCAACATTCTATATGGATGTTTGAGATAATTATCCGGGCGTGACTGTACCTGCGCTGCTGATAGCCTCGAGAAGGCAGACTCTTGACTGCCTGGCGGAGGTGCATGCTATCCGGGCATAGTTACTAAGTAGTGGGAAGCATGCCAGGGCCACGTCTGGCAATTCGCCAGATCATCCGATTGTTTGCCGAATCGCTTTCGAAACAGCTAGCATTGCAGAAATAAAATCAATTAATTAAGTTTGCGAGAGCGACCTAAATCTAGGTTACTCTCAACTGTATTTTAGGTTACCTGGCGATGCAGTCGTCGGAGCTTGATAGCGATGATTTTGATAGTTCATATTGTTATTTGTACGCCTAGAATACAAAACAGGCAAAGTTATCGACTTTCGTGATAGTAAACTATCTCCAATTGTTTGTTTTGATCAACTAGCAAGCGTACAGTCTACCTACTAAGAGTTCTGGTGAAAGGAAACGATCCCTAATTACCAGCACCAGTATGTGGCCATTGGTTACAGACAACTCAAAAATCTCGCTCTTGCCAGTAGAGAATTCGAAAGATCATAGCTAACTTGAATTTCTTCAATTTGCCCGGTCCATCTGATCATGATCATGACTGATGTAGAAGAATGGCTTTTCTAGCGATCGCAACGTAATTGGACACTTACAGTGTGTTTACAATTGATTTGTAAGACTGCTAATTCTAATAGAAACATTTTGATTTTATTCTAAGTGCTAATTGACTAGCCTAGTACATCTACAGTAGCTACTTTTAGCGAATGTGAACTTCCCTATTAGCTTGCCCCTATGACTTCTATCTAGAGGAGCAACTCACTGCAAGGTCACACCATACAGTGGCTCACAAGGTGAGATGATAGATAACAATAAGCGCATGCGCTGCATTCCAATTGTCCGTCCGCCTGTCTGCTGACACACTACTGTAACCCTAACGCATGAGCGCCCTAGCGAGAGCGGAACGAGACTGGATGCCACTCACTCTGTATCTGCAGCTCGGCTCTGCTCTGTGTCTGCTCGTTACGTGTTATGGCCTCGCTATCCAGACAAAATAGCTAGGTGTCGGACACTGAATTTATCAGGTGGAAGGGAACATTCAGTTAGCGTTTACATTTTTAACGTCTAACAGCACAGGAACAACTTCCTCATCTGGAAGCTTCCGGGAATTCGCATCCAACCAGTCACGTGACTTCAAGGAATTCCAGCATGTTTCCGCTTTCTCTCTTGTTGTGCCTCTGTGCTGCGAAAGCGGTAGTGGAAGGTTCAACATGCACTAAACATGGCAAATCTTATTGTATCTGCACCGAAAAGGGAATCGGGATTGTCAATTTGACTCTATTAGCAAATAATAACACCGAAGACTCTCCACGGTAAGTCCATGCTTCAATGAGTGGTTGTGCAACGAGTTTGAACGGTACTATTAGGTTTAAAGATCGTGTATCTGCCTCTACAACGTATTACTACAATCCTTGTATTTCCTTTACCGAGTTGGCAGGGGGCAAACAAGTTTGTACTCCAAGCAATGGCGTTGCCGTAAGTGTCTTTGTAGTTTTTTGTGTGTTCTGAAATAAGCGAAAACTTTTAATTGGAGAATGTATTTGGTAATTAAATTTGTAATTTAATTAATTAGTTAGTGGGATAAGTTTCCGAGTTACTGAGTATGATGAAAATTGGGTGGTGATTCGATGTACATCATTCCAAAGCTTGCGGTCTTCTTTAGCAAACTGCACGTCTAGTTGTTAGCATGTGTTAGGCAGTAAACATTAGGAGGAAACGTTTGTAGGAAATATTGAGATAGAGGGTGTATTCAAGTCAATTACAGTTAATAGGCCTTATTTGTTGCATGTCTGTTTTTGTCACCCGCTCGTATCCAAATGACAGGCTGCACTGATTTCACCATTATGCCATCTTGTAATGTGCATGTGCGACACAACAAGAGCATGTGGATCATATGTTCCATATTTGCTTTTTACATGATGTCTGCTCTCCAAACTACATGGTATATTATAAATCAAGATTTATTGCCGTGGAGGATTATCTGTGTGGATCCCCAAATCATACCTCTAGTCTACAGTATATAGGTACCACAAAAGGCTAATGCTGATCTGTTTTGTTCCTTGAAAACCGTGTTTGCTGACTTCCAATGTACATAAAAGGATAATGATAATGACCCATCCACCCGAGTCGGTTGAGAGAGCCTGGGTGATGAGAAATAAACAAGCAACAAATAGGGGCCTTAGCGTTAGCATACCTATTGGGTTTTATAGTTAGACTAGCTCAAAAATTATAAAGTTTGTCTTAATTAATAATGCAAAATGGTGTCAGTATTTGATAGGAAAGTAGACTACATGTCATTGAAATTATAGATGAGACTCTATAGTGCACCAAACTTTCTCACTATTGTTATTTACTGGTCTGACTGTTGAAAGTGAGTCACTTTTAATTGCACCTTGTTTATACTGGCATGTTTGACCGTGTTGGGACCGTACCGGCTTGGTGAATATCAATGAGCAGCTGCTAACTGTGATCATAGTAAGGGTGTCTGCATGAAAGGTATGTAAAGCATTGAATCGCAATTCCAACTGTGTTTTTAGTCAATGCATTACACATCTTGTCATAGTTGTAGAATGTGATCATGAGTTAATTAGGTAAATTACGAAGTAAATTTCTAAAATTTTTAGTAATGAGAAACTAAACAGATGAGATGTGGCAGTGTTGTATGCTAGAAATTTTAGTATGACTTAGGTGGTAATCGCCTTAAGTAACAAATAAAATAAATATTTTGCATTGCCGTAGGTTTGCCAGATACAAGAAAACATCGCATATCTTGCAGGAACGGAGAGCTCAGCTGTATTTTCTGGTAGTGCAGAGGTAATTGTATACTTGTATTAATTTTGGTCTTTGTTCCTGATTCGGTGTTTACATATCTCAGTGTTTTTGCCAGTACCGTCAGTACCGTCAAAATGACGGTTGGGAGAGGGAAGGGACGTTTAGAGTGGGGAAAACAGCATTTATTGACGGTTGGGACAGAATTGGAAAGCCTTAGCATGCATAGTGTGGGATCACGGATCTAAAGACATTCGTGGTCTTGATAGTCCCAAAGTTGCTACAGAACAATACATGCATATTCTCATGTCAGACATCTGGTAATTTTAGAGAGTGCATGGTCTCCTTGTTGGTGTTTGAGGTGAATTCCTGTTGACCTTCCACACAAGAAGTGCTAATGAGTGACTGTGGTTGCAGAAGGTGTTCTACTAATTACTGTTTATCTTCATGCAATCTCATTTTTGTACTGTACACTCTTACTCTTTTAGGTCAGCTCATAATTCCAGTTCTAAGTTAACTTGTCACTGTAATAATCTACTGTGTTATCTGTCTGTCTGTCTTTCTTAAGTTGCATTTGATTCTAATACAACTAGAGAACAGATAAAGTAATTTTATGATGTCATTACCAAATATGTTAACATCAATCATTTGATGACGTCATTAATGACGTCATTAGGTTTAATGACGTCAAATTGATGATTGGCAACTAATCCTGGCTAGAACACTGTATCTGGTCTAATCACTCACATGCTGAATACTGTGAAATTGGTTTTATTAATATATATATTATGAAGGACTTTTTGTGCAGTCACAACTGTAATAACAATTTGTTTGAAAAGTGTCGGTGCAAATATCATTGAATTTGCTTTAGTTGTCAGAACTTTTGAACTCAGAGTAGGGAATGCCGACAGGCGAGTGCTAGTTGAAGAACATTAGCATTCCTGCATGCACAAATCTAGCAGAATACAGGGCTCCACATATGTTGAAAGAGTTTTGTCGCAAGTGATGACCAAGTAAAAATAATTAATTGATCGCCAGTCATTGTACAGCCTTGAAGTCCAGACCAAGGCACATTAAAATGCCTTAAAATTCCAGGCTTAGCTGCACACAACTGCACCTACTGTTAGAAGTTCTGTAATCCTAAGCTTTTGACGTGGTAGTACTAGGCGTAGATGTTAGAGATGCATTTAAGCACAGCATCATCAAGATACCACAGGAAAACAGTGTGGCCCTGGGGTTGACAAGCTGACCAGGAACGAACGAGACGATCACGAAAAAGCAACACAACAAGGCGGCTGCAATTCAGAGGGTTATGCCTTTTAGTGCTTGGGTAATGGTTAATTGAGAGTTCAAGTTCACACAGTAACTGAGTTGTGTGAGCGTAATCACCTGGATTGACTGCAAATACACCGCAGAAGCTGCAGGATGTGCTCCACCGCAGTAAGAAATTAGTACTCATTGCCTGAGCAGCTTTACCACTACGTACTCGCATTCAAAGAAACAGTTGATAGCAGCAACTGAAAGCCAAAGCTAAACAGCAACCAAATAAGGTTGCCTTGAGTGATATGAGCAACCACTACTCGCCTGTCACACAAAATAATAGCATTGACGACCAAATTGGTCGCACTGTGGAGCCCTGGACAGTACTGGAAAGTTGGATCTGGGGGATTACTCGAGCCCTGGAGTAATAATCGAACAAGTATCGTATTTTATTGAACTTGTAAGTTGGTTAGCGACAACTTCGAATAGCATTGCATTAATCTCATTTCAGGCTAGTGTGAGTTTGTCGTGTTTGGTTCCCAGTGTGACACTTTGTAGAACTAAGACATTTGCTGTGCTCAAAGCTAAACGTGTAAAATGAAGTCCCTCGTACTCATAGCAAATGACAATACATGAAAGTGTCATATCGGAACGAGACATGAAATGGTTACAAGATTCTGAAGGAAGGGTACGTTGCACTCATGTTTGTTGTTTAGACTGGAGATCTGAATGTAACCTACTCTGCAACAACAAGCGGCACAACGCGGTAATAAACAATTTTTGGTGAATTAAAGCACAGTGTATGTACTATTAAGAGTCGATTAATTAGTTTGTGTTCTCGTTGCATGTGTCTTTGCACAGTTATGTTCCTTCTTTGTGTGCAACAATGAGCATGACTGTCACAACTTGTGTGTTCGGAGGTGACTGTAGGTGATCTTGCTAGCAAGATCTATGTATTTTAGTGCAATAACAAACAGACTGGCAAATGTTTTTACTCAATGTCGATGCACTAGCAGTAAAATATTGCACAATATCTGATTTCAAGCATGCGCATGGTTAGCAATAATGTTGATATTGCTGTATGGTGCATGACAAGTTTTCAGATGGATTTTTATTGCTGCTTACCATCAAACAAAATAAGGATTGAATGAAAAGATGTGTGTGTGTGTGTGTGTGTTTGTGTGTGTGTGTGTGTGTGTGTGTGTGTGTGTGTGTGTGTGTGTGTGTGTGTGTGTGTGTGTGTGTGTCTGTGTCTGTGTCTGTGTCTGTGTCTGTGTCTGTGTCTGTGTCTGTGTGTGTCTGTGTGTGTGTGTGTGTGTGTGTGTGTGTGTGTGTGTGTGTGTGTGTGTGTGTCTGTGATCTTATCTTGTCTTGATCAATGAAGCGCACTTAACACAAAGTGCCTGCTTCTATACATTTACAGAATGGGTGTATGAAGAAGCAAATAAAACAACTGGTTTGTTTACGAAACTACATGTATCATAGACACTTTGTCGTCTTCATGCAAGCTGTATATGATATGTTCACTTATAATGATGTACGTTGTCATGTGGTTTGTTTCAATACTGTATTTTTCAATAGGACATCAGTAGTTCATTTGATGTGTGACAAAACCCTATCCTTGAGCCAGTCAAAGTTTACATATGTGAATCAAAAACAAGTGTCTGCTACCACCACCTACGTACGTGCAATGTGCAATAAGGACATTGTTGTTGTGGCTGTAGAGAAGCTGTCTGGTAGTATTTTGTTCTCACAAGTCGCTGTTGCTGTCCTAATCTCTGTCAACATGCGCCGTCATCGAGTGGTGGTGGTGGATTGAGTGTTGGGTCCATCCTTCTGATCGTGTACAACAACCTGTTGAATACTATACATTCACCACATTCATGTCGATTGCTTTTATTCCAGTTTCTTCTCTCTCATATTCGTCTACATCATTGGTGGTCTTCTATACCTTAAGTTTGTTCGTGGAGCATCAGGCGTTGAGTTAATACCCAACTACTCATTCTGGATGTTGCTACCCGGTTTAATCAAAGTGAGTGGCAACTTATTTTATTGTATTCAGCACTTGATGTTATAGATATATCTTTATGTTGTAGGAAGGAGTCGTATTTCTAATTGGCAAGTGTAGAGGTCAAGACACCAGTTCGTCACAATATGACAAGATTTAGAGGTATGAGAAATCGCATTGTGAAGGAAAGTCACTAGCAATTGAGGCCTGAATTTCAGTATGGCCACAAGAAAACATGTGCTGTTTGCCAGGAGTGTGGCATACCGATTGTATTTATCAAGCCCACGTGTGCAATAGGCACGCCAACAGTAACCGTTGTGAAAATGATCACATTGTAGTGACTGAACTCGATGCTACTGGCTGTATCTGTAATGCTGCCAGAAGTGTGGCTTGGTGACTCGTATGTCATCATGTCATGGTCCAAATTACGATCCAGAATTTGAAACAAATTTTTGTATTGGCCTAGTTTGTTTCGTGGATGTTCCGAGTGTTCTGAATGTACATATAGTCTGAAAGATGTTTTCCTGTGATCTACATATCCTCACCCTAGAATGATGAAACTTAGTCAGTGGCAGTTGGGATAATTGGAAGCTTATACAACTTAAAATACTCTTGACTAATACCTCGTTCACACTAGTGTTTGTAACCATGCCAGCACAATATGGCACGGTTTGGTTCAGTTTCACTTCCGTAGTGTGAATGCCGGCCTAACCGAACTGTGCTGAGCTGGCTCACCTCAAGTCCCCGTGCCTCAAGTGTACTGTTTGGTTTGTTAGTGTGAATGGGTTATAAGGTGTTCATGGCTATGTAATGAACCTGTTGCTAGTGACTTTTGTGTGGTGTGTGTGTGTGTGTGTGTGTGTGTGTGTGTGTGTGTGTGTGTGTGTGTGTGTGTTGTGTGTGTGTGTGTGTGTGTTTGTGTGTGCGCGCACGTGTGTTTGTGTGGACGTGTGTGTGTGTGTGTGTGTGTGTGTGTGTGTGTGTGTGTGTATGCACGTGTGTGTGTGCACGTGTGTTTGTGTGTGTGTGTGTGTGTGTGTGTGTGTGTGTGTGTGTGTGTGTGTGTGTGTGTGTGCGTGCAACTAATTTGCTAACAGACTCTTTTCTGATTTCTTAATATTTTCACGGTTCAGGGTGATGACATATGACAGTGATATCAAATTGCTACGTACATGCAGTGCTACCTTCACCTTTGCTCTGGTGTTGTTGGTCTATACAGTTTGAGATTTAACAGTTCATTTTGAGATAGATCACAGTGCCGTAGTTTGTGATTTGATCACTGTGCTTTCTAGTTGTTTAGTGATTTGCAAAATTATTTTCATGAGTCATATCACTTCTTCACTCCTGTCTACTTCTATCTCATCCAGCATGTCACGCTGACTATGAAATCTCAATAGATGTAATGTGTCTGAAACGTGTGGTACCAAGTCACAAGATGAGGATGCACCATCATGTTCATTGATTCGCTTGTGCATATTTTGATGTCCGGTTACTGTTGTGCCCTTTGTGTCAGTGGATTGCTCGCTAGTGTTGATGTCTAATGACCTGAGAGCATCAACACCATGGAGTACATCTTTGTAGAGTCTCTGTAGCTCAGTATTTGTTGAACATCAAGATGCCAGTATTCCACTGCAACCACAACGTCGACGGTGAGAGTCAATACTATCATGTCAGCTGGACATGATAGCCCACATATTTAATATTAGTTTCAGTGCCGAATAAAATTTTAAATATAGATGGTTAATATCAATGTTAATTAATTAAATTAATTAACCTTGCCATTCCTCTCCATTCCAGTGGCGGATCCAGGATTTTGAAAAGGGGGCGTTCCATCAAACAGGGACTATCTTTCTACAAACTGGCAACTTTAATTAATTATTTATTTAATTAAATTAATGTACACGTTTAGAAACGCAATATCAGGTTTTATACTTATGATGTATACGGACGTCATACAAGAACTGCACAATCTGAAATTATAGATGTATTATACACACACTTCAATCATTGTCTCCTAAAACAAAGGAAGTTTCATTCTTCTTGGATGTAATTTCCCAAATTCTTCAACTAGTTTACTTAATTAATTGCGATTGAGACTTCTGAATTTTCTCACACTTCGATCTGTTGATTTTCATAAGTGCAAGTCCACTCAGACGATCAGCAGACATCGTGGATCTGCGGTAGGTTTTGAGGAGCTTCAACTGACTAAAGCTTCTCTCACTTTCACAAGAAGTCACAGGTATAGTTAATGCCAGGTGCAATAGAACTTGTATATTCGGAGAAGTCCATTGATCACATGCCTGTAAAGCATCTACAAGCTTTGTAGGCACTGCTGAACTAACGATATCGTTCTTCCATTTTCGGATCCACATGCGGTATCGAGTCGGGAACATTGCTGAATGCGGTAAGTCATCCTCGTAAAAATCTACAGCTTTGGCAAGGTCTTCAGGAATCTCGCCGTCAGTACTGGGACACTGGCTTGGAACAAGATGCAACAACCCCGTACGATAAGATGGATTGTCGGTAAACCTGTCTTGCAACTCAGTAATGACATCCGACAAAAAGTCGTTGTAAAGTGTTTTTCGATAGTAATCCTCTGCAGTTGTCGCAGGAACTTTTCTGCGATGCCGCTGACGTTGATTTATCATTGGCTTTCTTAGATCAAAGTCTTCTCCGTGAAGGTTTACTCCCAGTTTACTAGTCTCTTCGAATATCCGTCGAAACTCTCTCACAGAATCACTCTTCGTGTCCTTTAGAATTGAAAGCACAGTATCGACTTCCTGTAAGCAAACAGGACATCTGCACTCTTCATCTGTAGCTTGACTGTCAGTCCTCTGAGGCATGACAAAACGTGTAGTAGAACTCTAAAGCAGAGTAGAAAGGAAGAAGACTCCAATTGATATAGAAAGCCATTAGCTTTAGCAACCGTTTCCTTATCCCAGCTCCAATCTGCTGCACCCAGACACTCAAACTGTCTTGGAGAAATAATGGCTTGAAAAACCATGCCATGATAGGGAGGAGCTCCAGGAAGACCACATGAGTATCAATGCGCTGAATCCAACGGGTTCTGCACGCATCTTTCAATTTTTTGCCTTACATTTGCGGAAAAGTGACATCCACAGCTTTTTCAAGAAAACGCTGCCGTTTCGCTGAAAGTCTAAAGAATCTGGCTATCTCTTTCATGCACAATTCTGTATTCTGGAACTCTTGTATCTTGCAGGCTGACGCCACTGCAAGTTTGGCCGATGTGCAGCACTGTGAACGTAGATGGCCCTAGGAGCCTGCGCTTGCACAACAGCTCTACACCCTGACCGCACACCAGCCATATTCGAACCGCCATCGTAGCACTGACCTCACAGGTCAGAAGGAGACAGGCCCCAAGATTCCAGACACTGCAGTATGGTATTAGCCAGTACTTTTCCAGTGATTCTCTCTACTTCCACAAAGCTAATGAACGTTTTATTGACATCATTGTTCAGAACATATATAACGTATACATACTAAGCATTGCTCTTTGTTCGAAACGTCTGTTACTTCGTCAGCAATGATTGAGAAAAACTATTACCGAGACTGTACCAAAACCGTGCGCGGCTACATATATGTACTACCCTAACGAGTTGAGAATCAGAAGTTGACGACAGCCTAGAGGGTTCAATGGAACCCATTGAACCTCCCCTGGATCTGCCTATGCTATACCCTAACAGCGCTATTCAAATGGCATTACTTCAATGCCTAGACTAATAAATAAAATTACCTTTGACACAAGATCTAGTTTTAGAATCTCTCAACTCCAGACTTGCGGATCAACTTTAACAGGGGCGGAGCCCGCACGCGCACTAGTGTATAGCCAACACGGGTCAGAGCATGCATGTTACAGTACGTACAAAGGGTTCGGGGGACGAGGAGGCAAAGTAAGGAACCGCTTCCTAGGAGTCGAAGGTCTATAGCAACACTATATCTTTATCTACAGTACGATGAAATTCTCTAAGCAAAGCAGTGGCGTACGCAGGGTTACTCACAGGGATATTGCTGAAGAACTCTGTAGGTCAATTCTTGATGACTTCATCAATTATTTAATGATATATATTAATTAATAAGGTTATTTAATTAACTTGTAATGATTTTGAAACAGTGCATTTTAACAGATTACTATTGATGGTGTGTTTGGAGTTGTTGTGTGTAAACAATTAGCTTTCCTCTTAACGCGCGCAGGCTATTGGGGCGGAACCTGGCGATCCTCTAGCCTGCGCGTGTTAGACTGAAGAGGTTATTACACTAGACTGTGCCATGGTACACTAGAACAGAAGCACACGCTCCGTGTAGTCTCCCGTAGCCAGACCCTCTCATGCAGCAACCAAAACACTCCGTAAACAGTGAATACAGTACCGTCCCACTAGGAACTAGACACCGGCGTAGCGTGGTCCTCAAGTTTGGAGGGCTGTAAAGTAAGCCAGAAACCACGCCCATTCTCACACACAAAGCCACGCCGATTTTCTACTTTTGTAGCTCGCAGTTTGTAGACATCTAAGTAAATTAGTATCAATTTCAGGTTACAAATAGACTGTGGGACTGAGTACCGTCAGTGTGTGTTTAGAGGAGTGGAAGCACGTACAGTTATCGTCCGTACCAAAAAGGTTTTCATGGTTCGCTGCGATCGTCAAAATTAAATTGCATCTCGATAACAATAGAATCTAGAAGACCAATTCAGTGCAAACGACGTTGACCAATTTCAGCATTTTGTAATGTAGCGAGCAATATAATAGGTCTAGCTATAGTTTTTAATTAGCTAATAAATAGATTAAACCTGTGGAGAAAGTACCGTGGAGTGCAAGCAAATGATTAGGTAGCGGAGCCGCAGGAAATTCCAGTGTCCACGACTTCTCGTCACTAGTTGTAATTATCATAGTGAAATAATGGTGTGTATTGTCACAGAGATTTAGTCAGCGTCGTCGTCAATCGTCAACATAAAAATAAAAAAAACATTTTGAGAAAATGATAGGTATGTAGGGATGGGTATGTACTTAATCATGCTCATCTCTTACATCACAATCTTTTTACCTAAATTAATTAAAACGCAGCAGTCGTGTGTGACACTCACAGTACTGGATTGTGATGTAGGAAATGAGCATGATTAAGTACATACCCATCCCTACATACCCATCATTTTCTCAAAATTCTTTTAATTTTTTAGGTAAAAAGATTGTGATATAGGAGATGGGCATAAATGACATAAATACCCATCCCTACATACCCATCATTTTCTCAAAATGTCTTTAGACTTGTTTCATATATTTTTAGTTATGCCAAAAGTATACTACGCAAGCACCGCCACGCGCGCGCGCGCGTGCGCGTGTATGTATGCCCCGAAGATGGAAATGACAGTTTTAGTAAACCGAGTGCTTAGCACTTTGAACATGTGAGAATACTTCCATGTTCAAAACCCCAGGACAGACTACGTGGAGGTTGCACTCTCTGTCCGGCTCCCCCCCTCACGGCCACGAATTCCAGGCTGTAATTAGACGCTGTACATCCCAGTTTAGCTACGGTATCTCTTTTCAAGTGACCTTTTTATTATAACAATCGGGTATGCAGCTTCGCACAACTTCGAAGTGAACCATATCACTATAATTAATGTACATTGACATTTCAGTGGTGCCAATTATGCTGTTGTACGTTGTTTGAAATGGAAATGACAGTCCTAGTAAACGTGTGCAGCTCGGCCGGGATTTCAATCTTTGATTGCATCTCTAAACAACTCCCACGTTACGCTCAGCATACACGGAAGTACGTAGCAGCTGACAGATGTACGTAATAACATTGATTGCATCTTTAAACAACTCCCATTACCTACTAAAAAGTAGGGTTCCAAGAAAGAGATACAAGCTTACATGCACAGAGAATCAGACAAGACGCCACGCCGTTGAACATAGTCGTACATGTTCAACTACACGCAACTGTAAGAAGCATACAGTTAGGCTTCCAAACGGTAGTCACATGTACACACGTGACCGAAACAACATGGCGTTGTGGGAAGCACTACGTGGAATTGCATGGCAGCAGTTGACTGATACAAGGTGACTTTGCACATTTCTAGCTGTTGGGTCAGTGCAATTCTTCGAACAAGAGCAAATCGTTTGGTGTGACTCTCGTCGTTGTAGCTGCTGCGAGTGAGGCGCTAGCCTGGCTGACAAAAGTGAAATGTAAAATGTGAAATGTGAAATGTGAAAGAATAAATCAGGTTTTTTACTTGCCGATAGCTGGCTTCTGAGGCGCTTATTGTCGGCGGTGATAGTCTGGCTACCATTAGGAACGTTTGAAGTTGAGCGCTACGTGGGTCCGAGATCTGTAATGAGTTCTGAGAGATTCGGTTCGGATGCGTTTGGATACTTTTGTATGGGCCGCCATTTTAGATTCTTCGCATCGCCATCCCTACATTACTCTGAGATTAATTAATTAAGAGGACTGTCACTGTTTAGTAACTTATAATGATAGTTTTGCTTGAAGCGAAGTGACACGCCCAAAATGTTTGGAGTGGCAGGCCTGAATCCAGGAATTTTGAAAGAGGGATGACCTGGTAGCAGTTATTTATAGCTTTACTAATTTACTCTTTTCTAATGAAATTATATGAAATTATTGAACCACGCCTATAAAAAAGAGAGTGTAGAACCCCTAAACCCCCTATCTGGATTCGGGCCTGGGTGACTATAGCCTCCCCAGCCCCCCTCCCGACACTACGCCGGTGATTAGTAAATATGATTACGGAGATGGTCTGGCTACGCGAGACCGCACGGAGGTCGCGAACGGGCCCAGATCCGATGCGCCGTCTCAAAGTAATTCGTGCGGGAGCGGAGGCGAGGCAGGGTAGAAGACTGTTGAGTGTTGAATTGAATACAGTCGACCCGACCTCTGAAAGCGGACTCTTGATTTGATTTGTAACTAGCGCATGTGTTGCCGAGTCAAAATTGCATTCATGTAGCATCGACGATAGGTCGATACGTTTCTCCGTTCGGCCCTAGGCCATGCATATAACAATTGTTGACGTAAGTATCTAGCTAGATACTTTACCACACCTCAACTTCAATTGACATGACAAGAGAGAAGATGCTCGTTTCGATCGTCAACTAGATACACAGACTTGAGCTGTTCAGTCAAAAGTTCTCGATGACGACTCAGACTCGGAGGGACTTCTAGATAGCCTTATTTGTAACAGATGATTTAGCTACAGTCCATGTGGCGTCTACGAATCCGGTAAGGGCTGGGTAGATCTACTAGTTAATTATTACCTCAGGCGCATGGTGTAGGCGTGTACACGTGTCGAGTGGCGAGCGCTAGCTACTCACTTCGCAACCTCTCCATTACAAATCTGGAAAGTTTGTGTTTGTTACAAAATGTGCAAAGCTTTAAGACTTTATATAACGTATCTTTTTACTCGATTTTAGTAAGCCGTTGCGCAAGCAATGCCTTTCGATAGGCTATCTGTGAAACCACGCCCAACTAAAAGTAACCTCGACGTTGCAACCAGAAGCAAAGGACCGATGCATCTTTCATCAACGTTACTTGAAACCAGATTGTACTATAATTCTTTAATTCAATACAATGCATTTTTACTGAAATGCAGTACTCGTCGCGTACGAATACGCCCCTTCTGGCTCAGCTCAAGGAATCTGCAACTATTCGAGTCACCAACCGTCGCTTTGAGCCCTAGTTTGTGTATATTGCTACTCACTAAACAAGTGACCTTTTCGTTTCCTGCTTTTCGACAAGGTCTATAGCTTACAGAAAACTTACAATATAGAAATCGCGGAACAATTACCGTATCAGCGCTATTACGTAATTACAGTACTATTCGAATTATCTTACCTTTGGCACAAGATCTGAAATCTCTCGACTCCAGCTAGACTTGCGAATCAATTCCTGTAAGTCAAGACGCGTGAGAACGCGTTCAGGAAACGATCACGCCCAAAAATTATATTAATGAAAAGCAGACACAGGTTGCAATTTTTTTTCACGCGGTTTTGATATCGATTACTTCGCAACATGTTGCCTCGCGTTGTTTTGCGCTAGAGTACAAGCGATTATCCACGTGATACTGAAATTTGTTGGATGATGTTGCAAGCTAAACTGTTAGTAGGTTGTCCATTTTCGTTCTGCTGTTGCCCTTTTTTTGGTTTTAGAGGAAGGTGGAGGCGACGAAGATGGCAAGACTTGGTTAGAGTCGACGACGTTGTGCGTAGGAACCGTCGCGACCACGGAGACTGAAACTGGCGCTGTTGCGTAATTACTTTTGACTGCAAATTTGACTTGAAAAAGAGTAAGGACCTGAGCGAAAGAGTACGTACAGACTCATCCAAGTGAAGTCTCTTCTGTCAAATTTTTATACAGTATATGTGTATCCAGGGCCGGATCCAGAAGGCGGTTCAGGGATTGCAACCCCTCTTTTCCAATAGGCGTGGTTCAATAATTTCATATAATTTCATTAGAAAAGAGAAAATCAGTAATGCTATAGTAAATAACTGCTACCAGGTCAACCCCCTCTTTCAAAAATTCCCAGGTGTCGCTATGCTCCTCCATAATGGCAAGTGTCACGTGATTTATCGCTTAGTGTCACGTGTAGACTATAGCGTAAAACAGTGCGAGGCAACATGTTGCGAAGTAATTGATATCAAAACCGCGTGCAAGAAAAAAATTTGCACACAGATTACGGTGTTCAGCGATATATCCTAGACAGTACTCACTAAGAGTTCTGGTGAAAGGAAACGTTCCCTAATTAACAGCACTAGTATACGTATGTGGCCTTGGTTACAGACAATTAACTCAAAAATCTCGCACTAGCCAATTAGCTCTAGCTCGCACTAGAATTGGAAAGATCCTAGCTTGAACTTTTTCAATTTGGCACATCTGATATCGATCATGACTGATGTAGAAGAATGGCTTTTCTAGTTATCGCAACGTAATTGGACACTTACAGTGTGTTTACAATTGATTTGAGAGACTGCTAGCTAGAGTAGAAACTTTTTATTTTATTCTAAGTGTTAGCTAATTGATTAGCCTAGTACATGTACAGTAGCTACTTTTAGCGAATGTGAGCTTCTCTATTATCTTGCCCCTATAACTTCTATCTAGAGGAGCAACTCACTGCAAGGTCACACCATACTGTGATACAGTGGCTCACGAGGTGAGATGATAGATAACAATGAGCGCATGCACTGCATTCCAATTGTCCGTCGTCTGTCTACTGACACATTACTGTAACCCTAGCGCATGAGCGCCATGACGAGAGCGGAACGAGACTGGATGCCACTCACTCTGTATCTACTGTACGGCTCGGCTCTGCTCTGTGTCTGTTCTGTACGCGTTATGGCCTCACTATCCAGACAAAATAGCTACAGTGTCGGACACTGAATTTATCAGGTAGAAGGGAACATTCAGTTAGCGTTTACATTTTTAACGTCTAACAGCACAGAAACAACTTCCTCATCTGGAAGCTTCCGGGAATTGGCATCCAACCAGTCACGTGACTTCAAGTAATTCCAGCATGTTTCCGCTTTCTCTCTTGTTGTGCCTCTGTGCTGCGAAAGCGGTAGTGGAAGGTTCAACATGCACTAAACGTGGCAATTCTTCTTGTATCTGCACCGAAGAGGGAACCGGAATTGTCGATTTGACTCAACTAGCAAATACTAACACCAAAGGTCCTCCACGGTAAGTCCGTGCTTCAGTGAGTGGTTGTACAACGAGTTTGAACGGCACTATTAGGTTTAAAGATGTGGTTGGTGCATCTTCCTCTGCAACGTACTACTACTACAATCCTTGTTTTTCCTTTACCGAGTTGGCTTCTAAAGCAGAGAGCAAACAAGTTTGTACTCCAAAGTATGACGTTGCCGTAAGTGTCTTTGTAGTTTTTTTGTGTTCTGAAATAAGCGAAAACTTTTAATTCGAGAATGTATTTGGTAATTAAATAAGTAATCTAATTAATTACTAGATGGGGTAAGTTTCTGAGTTACTGAGTATGATGAAAATTGGATGGTGAGTCAGTGTACATCATTCGAAAGCTTGTAGTCTTCTTTAGCAAACTGTGCAGGTCTAGTTGTTAGCATGTGTTAGGCAGTAAACATTAGGAGGAAATATTTATAGGAAATATTGAGATAGAGGGTGTATTCAAGTCAATTACAGTTATTAGGCCTCTATTTGTTGCATGTCTGTTTTTTCTCACCCGCCTGTATCCAAATGACAGGCTGCACTGATTTCATCGTTATGCCATCTTGTAATGCACATGTGCGACACAACGAGAGCAGGTAGATTGTACGTTCCATATCTACTTTTTACAGGATGTCTGCTCTCCTAACTACATGGTATATTATAAATCAAGATTTGTTGCCATGGAGGATTATTTCTGTGGATCCCCAAATCAGACCTCTAGTCTACAGTATATAGGCACCACTATAGGCTAATGCTGATCTGTTGTATTCCTTGAATAACGGTGTCTGCTGACTTCCGGTGTGCATAAATGGATAATGATAATGACCCGTCCGCCCGAGTTGGTTTGAGAGAGCCTGGATGATGAGAAATAAACAAGCAACAGATAGGCGGCCTTAGCATTAGCATACCTTTTAGGTTTTATAGTCAGACTAGCTCAATAATTGTAAAGTTGTCTTAGCTAATAATGCAAAACCATGTCAGTATTTGATAGGAAAGTAGAATGCATGTCATTGAAATTGTAGATGAGACTCTATAGTGCACCAAACTTTTTCACTATTGCTATTTACCGGTCTGACCGTTGAAGTGAGTCACTTTGAATTGCACCTTGTTTATACTGGCATGTTTGGCCATGTTGGGTCCATATCGGCTTGGTGAATATCAATGAGCAGCTGCTAACTATGATCATAGTAAGGGTGTCTGCATGAAAGGTATGTAAAGCATTGAATCGCAATTCCAACTTGTTTTCAGTCAACGTATTACACATCATGTCATAGTTGTAGAATGTGATCATGAGTTAATTAGGTAGTAAATTACGAAGTAAATTTCTAAAATTTTTAGTATTGAGAAACTAAACAGACAAGATGTGGCGGTGTTGTATGTTAGAGATTTCAGTATAACTGAGATGTTAATCACCTTAAGTAACAAATAAAATAAATATTTTGTATTGCCCTAGGTTTGCCAGATACAAGATACGGTCGCATATCTTGCAGGAAAGGAAAGCTCAGCTGTATTTTCTGGTAGCGCAAAGGTAATTGTATACTTGTATGAATTTTGGTCTTTGTTCCTGATTCAGTGTTTAAATATTTGGTCTAATCACTCACATGCTGAATACTGTGAAATTGGTTTTATTAATAAATATAATGAAGGACTTTTTGTGCAGTCACAACTGTAATAACAATTTGTTTGAAAAGTGTCGGTGCAAATATCATTGAATTTGCTTTAGTTATCAGAACTTTTGAACTCGGAGTAGGGAATGCTGACAGGCGTGTGCTAGTTGAAGAACATTAGCATTCCTAGAGGCACATATCTAGCAGAATACAGGGCTCCACATACGTTGAAAGAGTTTTGTTGCAAGTGACGACCAAGTAGAAATAATTGATCGACAGTCATTGTACAGCCTTGGAGTCCAGACCAAGGCACATTAAAATGTCTTGAAGTTCCAGACTTAGCTGCGCACAACCGCACCTACTGTTAGAAGTTCTATAATCCTAAGCTTTTGACGTGGTAGTACTAGGCGTAGATGTTAAAAATGCATTTAAGCACAGCATCATCGAGATACCACTGGAAAACATCTTGGCCCTGGGGTTGATGAGCTGACCGGGAAAGAACGAGACGGTAATGAAAAAGCAACAGAACAAGGCGGCTGCATTTTAGAGCATTATGCCTTTTATTGCTTGGGTAATTGGTTAATTGAGAGTTCAAGGTCACACAGTAACTGAGTTGTGTGAGCGTAATCATCTGGATTGACTGCGAATACACCGCAGAAGCTGGAGGATGTGCTCCACCGCAGTAAGAAAATTAGTACTCGTTGCCTGAGCAGCTTTACCACCACATACTCGTATTCAAAGACACAGTTGATAGCAGCAATTGAAAGCCAAACAGCAACCAAATAAGGTTGCCTTGGGTAACATATGAGCAACCAGTACTCGCCTGCCACACAAAATAATAGCATTGGCAACCAAATTGGTTGCACTGTTGAGCCCTGGACAGTACTGGAAAGTTGGATCTGGGGGATTACTCGAGCCCTGGGGTAATAATCAAGTGAGTATGGTATTTTATTGAACTTGTAAGCTGCTTAGCGACAACATCGAATAGCATTACATTAATCTCATTTCAGGCTAGTGTGATTTTGTCGTGTTTGGTTCCCAGTGTGACACTTTGTAGAACTAAGACATTTGCTGTGCTCAAAGCTAAATGTCTAAAATGAAGTCCCACTTACTCATAGCAAATGACAATACATGAAAGTGTCATATCGGAACGAGACATAAAATGGTTACAAGATTCTGAAGGAAGGGTACGTTTCACTAATGTTTGTTGTTTAGACCGGAGATCTGAAAATTACCTACTCTGCAACAACCGACACTAAGCGGTAATAAACAATTTTTGGTGAATTAAAGCACAGTGTTTGTACTATTAAGAGTCGATTAATTACTTTAGTGTTCTCGTTGCATGTGTCTTTGCACAGTTATGTTCCTTTGTGTACGATGATGAGCATGACTGTCACAACTTGTGTGTTTGGAGGTGACTGTAGGTGATCTTGCTACCAAGATCTATGTATGTTAGTGCAATAACAAACAGTCTGGCAAATGTTTTTACTCAATGTCAATGCGCTAGCAGTAAAGTGTTGCACAGTACCTGTTTTCAAGCATCCGCATGATTAGCAATAATGTCGATATTGCTGTATGGTGCATGACAAGTTTTCAGATGGAGTTTTGTTGCTGCTTACCATAAGGACTGAATGAAAAGGTGTGTGTGTGTGTGCGTGAGTGCGTGTGTGTGTGTGTGTGTGTGTGTGTGTGTGTGTGTGCGTGAGTGAGTGCACGCGCGTGCGTGTGTGTGTGTGTGTGATCTTGTCATGTTGTTAGTTTCAATACTTTATTTTTCAATAGGATATCAGTAGTGCGTTTGGTGTGTAAGGAAAACCTATCCTTGAGCGAGTCAGCATGGACATATGTGAATCAAAAACAAGTGTCTGCTACCACCACCACCTACGTATGTGCAATGTGCAATAGGGACATTGTTGTTGTGGCTGTAGAGAAGCTGTCTGGTAGAATTTTGATCTCACAAGCCGCTGTTGCTGTCCTAATCTCTGTCAACATGCACCAAGTAGTGGTGGACTGAGTGTCGGGTCCATCCTTCTGATCGTGTACGACAACCTGTTGGATACTATACATTCACCACATTCATTTCGATAGCTTTTGTTTCAGTTTCTTCTCTCTCATATTTGTCTACATCATCGGTGGTCTTCTATACCTTAAGTTTGTTCGTGGAGCATCAGGCGTTGAGTTGATACCCAACTACTCATTCTGGAGTGTGCTACCCGGTTTAATCAAAGTGAGTGGCAACTTATTTTATTGTGTTCGGCACTCGATGTTATAGAAATATCTTTATGTTGTAGGAAGGAGTCGTATTTCTAATTGGCAAGTGCAGAGGTCAAGACACCAGTTCGTCACAATATGACAAAATTTAGAGGTATGAGAAATTGCATTGTGAGGGAAAGTCACTAGTAATTGAGGCCTGAATTTTAGTATGGCCACAAGAAAACATGTGCTGTTTTCCAGGAGTGTGGCATACCGATTGTATTTGTTAAGCCCACGTGTGCAATAGGCACGACAACAGTAACCGTTGTGAAAATGATCACATTGTAGTAACTGAACTCGATGCTACTGGCTGTATCCGTAGTGCTGCCAGAAGTGTGGCTTGGTGACTCGTGTGTCATCATGTCATGGTCCAAATTACGATCCAGTATTTGAATACAAATTTTTATGTTGGCCTAGTTTGTTTCGTGGATGTCCCGAGTGTTCTGAATGTACATATAGTCTGAAAGATGTTTTCCTGTGATCTACATATCCTTGCCCTAGAATGATGAAACTTAGTCAGTTGCAGTTGGGATAACTGGAAGCTTATACAACTTAAAATACTCTTGACTAATACCCCGTTCACACTAGTGTTTGTAACCATGCCAGCACAGTACGGCACGGTTTGGTTCGGTTTCATTTCTGTAGTGTGAACGCTGTCCTAATCGAACTGTGCTGAGCTGGCTCACCTCAAGTCCCCATGCCTCAAGTGTACTGTTTGGTTCGTTAGTGTGAATGGGTTATAAGGTGTTCATGGCTATGTAATGAACCTGTTGCTAGTGACTTTCCTGTGGTGTGTGTGTGTGTGTGTGTGTGTGTGTGTGTGTGTGTGTGTGTGTTTGTGTGTGAGTGTGTGTGTGTGTGTGTGTGTGTGTGTGTGTGTGCACGCGTGCATGTGTGTCTGTGCATGCATGCACGTGTGTGTGTGTGTGCACGTGTGTTTGTGTGTGTGTGTGTGTGTGTGTGTGTGTGTGTGTGTGTGTGTGTGTGTGTGTGTTTGTGTGTGTGTGTGTGTGTGTGTGTGTGTGTGTGTGTGTGTTCACGTGTGTGTGCAGGTGTGTGTGTGTGTATGTGTGTGTGTGTGCACGCGTGCGCGTGTGTCTGTGCATGCATGCACGTGTGTGTGTGTGTGTGTGCACGTGTGTGTGTGTGTGTGTGTGTGTGCAGGTGTGTGTGTGTGTGTGTGTGTGTGTGTGTGTGTGTGCACAGGTGTGTGTGTGTGTGTGTGTGCGCAGGTGTGTGTGTGTGTGTGTGTGTGTGTGTGTGTGTGTGTGTGTGTGTGTGTGTGTGTGTGTGTGTGTGCAACTAATTTGCTAACAGACTCTTTTCTGATTTCTTAATATATTCACTGTTCACGGTGATGACATATGACAGTGATATCAAATTGCTACGTACATGCAGTGCTACCTTCACCTTTGCTCTGGTGTTGTTGGTCTATACAGTTTGAGATTTAACAGTTCATTTTGAGATAGATCACAGTACCGTAGTTTGTGATTTGATCAATGTGCTTTCTAGTTGTTTAGTGATTTGCAAAATTATTTTCATGAGTCATATCACTTCTTCCCTCCTGTCTACTTCTATCGCATCCAGCATGTCACGCTGACTATGAAATCTCAATAGATGTAATGTGTCTGAAACGGGTGGTACCAAGTCACAAGATGACGATGCACCATCATGTTCATTGATTCACTTGTGCATATTTTGATGTCCGGTTACTGTTGTGCCCTTTGTGTCAGTTGATTGCTCGCTAGTGTTGATGTCTAATGACCCGAGAGCATCAGCACGATGGCGTACATCTTTGTAGAGTCTCTGTAGCTCAGTATTTGTTGAACATCAAGATGCCAGTATTCCACTGCAACCAAAGTCGACGGTGAGAGTCAATACTATCATGTCAGCTGAACATGATGGCCCACATATTTAATATTAGTTCCAGTGCCAAATAAAATTTTAAATATAGATGGTTAATATCAATATTAATTGATTAAATTAATTAACTTTGCCATTCCTCTCCATTCCAGTGGCGGATTATACACACACTTCAATCATTGTCTCCTAAAACAAAGGAAGTTTCATTCTTCTTGGATGTAATTTCCCAAATTCTTCAACTAGTTTACTTAATTAATTGCGATTGAGACTTCTGAATTTTTTCACACCTCGATCTGTCGATTTTCATAAGTGCAAGTCCACTCAGACGATCAGCAGACATCGTGGATCTGCGGTAGGTTTTGAGGAGCTTCAACTGACTAGAGCTTCTCTCACTTTCACAAGAAGTCACAGGTATAGTTAATGGCAGGTGCAATAGAACTTGTATATTTGGAGAAGTCCATTGATCACATGCCTGTAAAGCATCTACAAGCTTTGTAGGCACTGCTGAAGTAACGATATCGTTCTTCCATTTTCGGACCCACATGCGGTATCGAGTCGGGAACATTGCTGAATGCGGTAAGTCATCCTCGTAAAAATCTACAGCTTTGGCAAGGTCTTCAGGAATCTCGCCGTCAGTACTGGGACACTGGCTTGGAACTAGATGCAACAACCCCGTACGATAAGATGGATTGTCGGTAAACCTGTCTTGCAACTCAGTAATGACATCCGACAAAAAGTCGTTGTAAAGTGTTTTTCGATAGTAATCCTCTGCAGTTGTCGCAGGAACTTTTCTGCGATGCCGCTGACGTTGATTTATCCTTGGCTTTCTTAGATCAAAGTCTTCTCCGTGAAGGTTTACTCCCAGTTTACTAGTCTCTTCGAATATCCGTCGAAACTCTCTCACAGAATCACTCTTCGTGTCCTTTAGAATTGAAAGCACAGTATCGACTTCCTGTAAGCAAACAGGACATCTGCACTCTGCATCTGTAGCTTGACTGTCAGTCCTCTGAGGCATTACAAAACGTAGTAGGATTTTAATTAAAGCAGAGTAGAAAGGAAGAAGACTCCAATTGATATAGAAAGCCATTAGCTTTAGCAACCGTTTCCTTATTCCAGCTCCAATCTGCTGCACCCAGACACTCAAACTGTCTTGGAGAAATAATGACTTGAAAAACCATGCCATGATAGGGAGGAGCTCCAGGAAGACCACATGAGTATCAATGCGCTGAATCCAACGGGTTCTGCACGCATCTTTCAATTTTTTGCCTTACATTTGCGGAAAAGTGACATCCACAGCTTTTTCAAGAAAACGCTGCCGTTTCGCTGAAAGTCTAAAGAATCTGGCTATCTCTTTCATGCACAATTCTGTATTCTGGAACTCTTGTAACTTGCAGGCTGACGCCACTGCAAGTTTTGGCCGATGTGCAGCACTGTGAACGTAGATGGCCCTAGGAGCTTGCGCTTGCACAACAGCTCTACACCCTGACCGCACACCAGCCATGTGCGAACCGCCATCGTAGCACTGACCTCGCAGGTCAGAAGGAGACAGGCCCCAAGATTCCAGACACTACAGTAGGGTAGTAGCCAGTACTTTTTCAGTGATTCTCTCTACTTCCACAAAGCTAATGAACGTTTCATTGACATCATTGTTCAGAACATATATAACGTATACATATTGAGCATTGCTCTTTGTTCGAAACGTCTGTTACTTCGTCAGCAATGATTGAGAAAAACTATTACCGAGACTGTACCAAAACCGTGCGCGGCTACATATATGTACTACCCTAACGAGTTGAGAATCAGAAGTTGACGACAGCTGAGGGGAGTTCAATGGAACCCATTGAACCTCCCCTGGATCCGCCTATGCTATACCCTAACAGCGCTATTCAACTGGCATTACTACAATACCTAGACTACTAAATAAAATTGCCTTTGACACAAGTTCTAGATTTAGAATCTCTCAACTCCAGACTTGCGGATCAAATCTATCTCACCTTTAACAGGGGCGGAGCCCGCACGCGCGCTAGTGTATAGCCAACACGCGTCAGAGCATGCATGTTACGTACAAAGGGTTCGGGGGACGAGGGGGAGAATAAACAATCGCTTTCTAGGAGTCGGAGGTCTATAGCAACACTATATCTTTATCCACAGTACGATGAAGTGCTCTATGCAAGCAGTGGCGTACGCAGGGTTACTCACAGGGGTATTGCTGAAGAACTTTGTGGGTCAATTCTTGATGACTTCATCAATTGTTTTAATGATATATATTAATTAATAATGTTATTTAATTAACTTGTAATGATTTTAAAACAGTGCATTGTAGCAGATTAATATTGATGGTGTGTTTGGAATTGTTGTGTGTAAACAATTAGCTTCCCTCTTAACGCGCGCAGGCTATTGGGGCGGAACCTGGCGATCCTCTAGCCTGCGTGCGTTAGACGGAAGAGGTTATACGTGCCATGGTACACTAGAATAGAAGCACACGCTCCGTCACCGTGTATTCTCGCGTAGCCAGACCTTTCCATGCAGCAACTAAAACACTCCGTAGACAGTGCGTACAGGACCGTCCCAGTAGGAAGTAGACGCCGGCGTACTCAAGTTTGGGGGCGGTAAATTAGGTCGCAAACCACGCCTATTCTTACACACAAAGCCACGCCGATTTTCTACTTTTCTAGCTCGCAGTTTGTAGACATCTAAGTAAATTAGTATCAATTTCAGGTTACAAATAGACTGTGGGACTGAGTACCGTCACTCAGTGTGCGTGTAAAGGAGTGGAAGCACAGTTACCGTGGCGTCCGTACCAAAAAGGTTTTCATGGCTCGCTGCGATCGTCAAAATTAAATGGTATCTCGATAACAATAGAATCTAGAAGACCAATTCAGTGCAAACGACGTTGACCAATTTTAGCATTTTGTAATCTAGCGAGCAATAGAGGTCTAGCTATAGTTTTTTAATTAATTAGCTAATAAATAGAATAAACTTGTGGAGAAAGTACCGTGGAGTGCAAGCAAATCATTAGGTAGCGGAGCCGCAGGAAATTCCAGTGTCCACAACTTCTCGTCACTGGTTTTATCATAGTGAAATGATGGTGTGTATTGTCACAGAGATATAGTTAGCGTCGTCGTCAATCGTCAACATATACTACTACTCTGAGATTAAGAGTACTGTCACTGTTTAGTAACTTAGAATGATAGTTTTGCTTGAAGCGAAGTGACACGCCCAAAATGTTTGGAGTGGCAGGCCCGGATCCAGGAATTTTTGAAAGAGGGAATGACCTGGTAGCAGTTATTTATAGCATTACTAATTTTGTCTTTTCTAATAAAATTATATGAAATTATTGAACCACGCCTATTGGAAAAGGGTTGCAACTCCCTAAACCTCCTATCTGGATCCGGGCCTGGGTGGCTATAGCCTCCCCAGCCTCCCCAGCCTCCCCAGCCTCTCCATCCTCCCCATCCTCCCCATCCTCCCCATCCTCCCCAGCCTCCCCAGTCTCCCCCCTCCCCCTCGACGCTACGCCGGTGATTTAGCAGATATGATAACGGAAATGGTCTGGCTACTCGAGACCGCACGGAGGTCACGAACGAGCGACGTAAACAGATCCGATGGGCCGTCTCAAAGTAATTCTTGCGGAAGTGGAGGCGAGGCAGGGTAGAAGACTGTTGAGTGTTGAATTTTTAACAAATGTGTAATATATTTACCTACAGTAATTAATTAGCCACGTGTCTAACCGCACTGTGTTTAGCTAGCCTCGACCTCCCAGACCCGTGTAGCGCCGATTCAATGTAGACGATTTTGAATCGGCGCTACACGGGTCTGGGAGGCCGAGGTTAGTGCTTTATCCAGAGCCATCTCTATATAAAATATGCTCTGGTTTTATCTGGCAAAGTAAACTCTCTGGATCCAGACAACACAGGTAACTTCTATGTTTTACTAAAACTAGCGTAAAATTTAGAACAGACTGTAAGTACAGATTATATAATTATATAGCTTTAGTAGTCACACACGCCTGGATACAAAAGAAGGGGTTTTTATGTGCAAGCTTCCGGGAAACCAAACAGTCACGTGACACTTGTAACAGGATGTTTCCGCTGTCGTTCCTGTTGTGCCTCTACACTGCGGAAGTGGTCGTGGCAGCTTCTAAATGCGCGCAAGATGGCAAATCTTCTTGCATTTGTTCCGAAGCAGGAGGCGGAATTGTCAATTTGACTTTGCTCGCACAACCTGACGCAAAAGGGTCTGCGGGGTAAGTCCATGCTTCAGTGAGTAGTCGTGAATGAGCTTGACCACTACTAGTATGCGTTGTCACTGTTTTAGGCTTGTGACGCCTGGATCTACTACGAAGTACTACTACAACCCGTGTACTCCCTTTACCTTGTATGGTTCAAAGAAAACGAACGTTTGTACTCCAGATCAAGACGTTGCCGTAAGTGTCTCGTAGTTTTTTGTTGTTGTTGTCAAATGGGCTAAATTAAGTAAAAATGAGGTACTACTAGAGACATTTTAAAGGAACAAGGTGACGGTTATGCGCATGCGTTGTAACACTGCTTGCTTGCGCTGATTGCTTTAGTCTCTCTGCGCAATTTTAGATCAGAACAAAAGATACATGGCGTTTCCGAGAGACGAAACGATGCTGTCAGGCGAATCTGATGATGGAGTAGCTAATGAAGATCTAGCTGAACCAGTTGTAGTGGACTGCTATCATATGTAGGGGATTTGTTTACTGTATACGGGACGGTAGGTTTTACCAGTCTCTGTCTGGCAGTCAGTAGGCTCTTCAGTGTTCATTAGACAAAATACACTTTAATTTTGTGTAACTGTGGCTATGTTCTATGATTTGAATGCTGTTGTTACTGATTGTGAGGGTAGCTTGTTGATGCTCCAGTTGGCAGATTTTTTGTCACTGTTGTAGTAGACGATTTATTAGGCAATGGAATAAAGAAATGAATTCTCAGTTCAATACGAGGCTAAATAAATGGGATATATGTTGTAGTATGTCTGTGACTTTTGAGTACATGTATATATGTCATGTGTTACTTGCATTAACAAAATGGTTTGGGTTGTTCTAGGTTTGCCAATTACAAGACGACATTGCTTATAATGCTGGAACAGAAAGCACTGCTGTGTTTTCTGGTAGTTCAGAGGTAAGTGTATATATCCAGTAGCAACTCCAATACAGTACAGTACAACTCCGATTATTCAGAGTTTTTTGACGGATGACAAATTGTCCAGATAAATGAAATAATGGTGTGGTGACTTTCTTGAGGCTCAGTCGTACATTGACAATGAAGTACATAATGAACAAATATTTGATTAATTAATTAATATACAGCAATATTGGGTAAACGATAAGTCAACATGTTTACATTTAATGATTAGATGTAAAAGGCCTCTATGGTTTCAAGTTTGGAGTAGGTTTACAGGCTTCTACGTTGGAACGATTTCACACTGGGAAACACGTGAAAGACACGTGCTTTTGGGGAGGAAATAAATTTGTTCGGATAATCAGTGTTGTACTGTACGTGCGTCAAGATGCTATTTAGTACATCCTTTTCACATGTTTGGACTAATCATCACTTACTGAAATACTTTTAAAGTTAATATTATTTGAAATTTGAGTAATTAATTAAGAACTGCATTTGCAGCTACAGCAAAAAGCAATGAAAGGCTTTGTTTTTAACATTATTTAAGTCTAAGTGGTTTGTGATGTATATTCGAAATATATTTATAGTATTGTAGTTTTAATAGTTGTTGTAAAGTGTACATGTGGAGATATAAAAACGTAGATTTTCCATTTTAAATTCATGCAGTGCATGTGGTTATTGTGACAATCTCTCATGCCAGTCAATGTGTCCTGCCCCCGTATCATGCTCTTTTAATTAGCAGATGCCAGTACGTGTGTAGTCTTGTATAGCCAGACACTCTCCGCCTACATACTTCAACAGGAAAGGGTCTGGTCAACAGCCTTGATGTGTTCATTCTCCACTCCTCTGATAAATGATGAACTAAATGCATCTCTAGTGGTCACCAATGGTATGCCATACACTCCATATTGGAATAAGCGGTTTGTTTTATCGCCAGCAATCGTGAGATCACGACCACCTGCAATTCTGACAAGTTTAATTACCAACCCCATGTCTCCACTCTATTTTAGTGCAGCTAGCTTATTAAAGAAGTAAGTATGTCGCTGTGTTGCGATACTCACCTTGTAACCTATCAACAGGCACAGAAAAATGACTGTGGCAACACAAGCTCACGTACATGCATCAGAAAATGATGATTGCGATCAACGTACACACTGTTACGCGTACACAGGCATGCAAACGTTCGTGTACAATGAGATTACGATGATTTGTGATATAAACAAACTGCCTATTCCAATGTGGAGTGTATGTCATACCATTGGTGGCCACTAGAATTTAGTCCACCATTTGTCGGTGGAGCAGAGAACGAACACAGCAAAGGCTGTTCACCAGATTCTTTCCTGCCAAGAAGTATGTAGGTGGAGAGGGTCTAGCTATGTGAGACTAGTACGTGCGGAGCAGCTGTTCTGCAACCTAGGCTAGTAGCCCGGGTTTAGCTGCAGGGCTTCTTAATTGACTACTGTAACAAAATTTAC